>NC_069726.1:20735773-21035773 GCF_027358585.1 Pangasianodon hypophthalmus | reverse complement strand
GTGCAGGTACAGTCCTTACAGTGCTGTGGATGCTGGGATTGAGTTAGTTTATATTGAATGATAACTGCTAGGTGCTAACGACCACACTGGAAGCACCCACCTGTTCTTTGAGGTCCGTCAGAAGGGGTGTGAGGAGGTAGAGCTTCCCCGAGTCCAGCAGCTGCTCTGTGGTCAGCTGATGCTCCTGTAGCGCAGGGTACTGCTGGCACAGACGATGCAGCTCGAAGTCTGACATCACCGCCATGTCCTCCTCGATCAGAGCTGGGTCTGAGTCACGATGACTCGGCTCCTGTACGGCCACAGAGCACCAGAACAATAACAGATCAATTTAAGGAACACTACACATATATACCACATGACATATTTGTAGTGTATACATTCAGATTTTAAGCACTTAAATATCAAGTATTCAAACAAACTTCACAAAAAATTCATCTGTTAAAATGGTAACATTTTACAATTTTAAAGACTGAGTAGAAAATTTTAAAATCACATCAGCTGCTTCCTGGCAGTTTGTAATTATTCAAAAAATAATAAGATATCATGATATCCATAATATCTCCAAAACGTGTATTATGATATAATTTATCATGATATCGATATTATATTTCCATATCACATTTTTAGGCAGAAGATGAACTTTCATTTCTAAGTTTAACTGACTTGAAATGACTTACAGCGAAGGATCTTGAATTTAGTCAAAATTTTGCCCAAATTCCAAACTCATCCTCATCTAATTAAACTTTATTCTACTCTCTGATAAAATATTTTTGCATATTTCAAGTGTTATTTGTAGAAAAAAGCTAAATCTGCCAATGGAATAAGACGACTTTAAGCTTCAAATCAGTAAATATGTCTAGAAACGTTTTTTATGGTCTTATATTTGTTATATAATAAGAAATATTAGATAACCTGTCCTTTATAATTTTTTGCAATGCAGTAATAAATTATTATTCTCATATTATTCTACTTCTATATTGAATATCATGTTATTCTATATTATTCTATACATTAATATGCTCAGGTTAGGATGAATAATGCACATGCACACCTTGAGCATGAGTCTGCTCATGGCGGAGAGGCGTCTGCTGGAGTAATACTGGCGGTGCAGGAGCGGGTGATTGGCCATCTTCCTCAGCTGCATCATGACATTGGTCAGTTCCCGTTCTGGGTGGTGAGGACAGACAGGAGTTATTCAGAGAGCTATTATGTAAGAAATTATAAATTCGTTTACTCTGTTAGAAATGCTGAGTACGTTTACCGTATTGGTAAACACTTATGCCTCAATCGTATTTAATTATGATGATCAGGATGATGATTAAGCCTGCTGTTGTCACTTCTCATTGTAAGTTTTTTTCTCTAAATTGGTACAAATTACAAAGCACTTATCTGCAGAACCCTTGTAACTCCAGCTCTCCAGAGAACCGCACTCTTTTCTAATGAGGTTAATGATTTTGTGTGCACAATGCGCAGTACAAAGCCTGAATATGTGGTGTTTTTCTACTACCTAGACAGACTTCAGCTAAATTTCGCCCTTGTTGATGTAAAATGGGTGGGACTAATCACAGGGAAAGTCTGCATAAGGGTCTTGTTAATACAACACATGCTGTATGTTTGGTATCATATAAATGAGTTAATATTGTACACTGTAAGAAATTACAGCTGACTGAAAAATCCTTGTGTTTTTCCACATATTTTGTAGAAACTGAAGCTAATTCACTTTCATCATCATCATCATCATCATCATCATCTTCCTCCAACATACTCTCTGTGTTGCTGGAGCTCTTTAGCTTGCTGAACAGAGCGTCATAAAGCTGCTGCTGTTTCTCGCTCATGGCGCAGAACTTGATCTGCTCCTCCTTGGCAGGCAGCTGCTTCAGGACCTGGCGAGCACAACAGAGACGCTCACTAAGCCTCTTATATCACAGCAATATAGCAACGATTACATTTTTTTAACTTATGGAAAATAAGGGACATCATGTCATACTTTTTATCCATTTATAGATAATTTTGATTTTGTTACTGAATGTCCATGAAACAGGTTAGTTCCTGTCCTCACTTACATTATAGCAGATATAAACAGTTGTTTTTTTCACTAGTCT
The DNA here is from genome assembly GCF_027358585.1 of Pangasianodon hypophthalmus. Lineage (NCBI taxonomy): Eukaryota > Metazoa > Chordata > Actinopteri > Siluriformes > Pangasiidae > Pangasianodon > Pangasianodon hypophthalmus. The sequence goes on along the minus strand of NC_069726.1, from coordinate 21,033,671 downwards.
CTTTTTTTCCTCTCTCTCTTCATGTTAAGAATGAAAAAATGAAAAAAAAAGTGAGAAAATGAAAACTTAGTGAGAAAATGTAAACTTATAGCCACACTTGCAGCTTTACCTCTGACTGTTACAAAGCTCTGACACTGGAGACTCCTTCCATAAATGTTAACTGAACCTCTCCTTCACTATATCAATGAGTATAAGTTTTTCTTTGTTAAATAATGATACATTTTTTAAAAATCCTTAGATTACGCGTGATCCTTCTCTGTGAAGGAGCTGTGACTATAGAAACAATAACGTTAGAATGAGTGCATTAATCTAAACCTGCGATTTGCCTTGCAGCTGGAAGTACTATCAGAGCTGCTGTTATAGAAAATTTATCAACACCTTCTGACCAATCCAATTCAAGAATTCAAATTTAATAACATTAACGGCAGACGTTTAACCACACAGCTCACACAACATACTCAATTACTCTCCTTCAAGAGCCATGAAGCATCATACATACGTTGGCATGAGCTGAATAATGTATCAGAGTTAATGTGCCACACACACACACACACACACACACACACACACACACACACACACACACACACACACACACTCTGCATTGGCTCACATGCACATTTCAAGCTGAGCAGTACCTCGCTTTTGATACGCCGCAGGATGAAGGGTTTCATAATGAGTTTGGCGTGAGCAATCCGGTCTTTCTCAAAGCTGCTCTGCTCCTCTGAGGATTTCTGCATACACACGTATATGCATACAAACACACACACACAGAAAAAGGATGAGCTCAGCTAAGCATTGCTGTAGGATTGCATTTCCATTCCCGATCCCACACAGCCAATCACTGCATACTTTTTTTTCCCTGGTCTGAGCTGTTTAATTAAAGCTCTTTTGGGAATCAATCAGGTGTGCTGAAGCATGAAAACACGACAGCAAACCCTGATTTATAAAGGAACACAATTTAGTCTTTATCCTTTTTTTTTTTGACTTCTGCACTGAAGCTGGAAGGATGATGAAAGTCTAAGCATAAATACACACCCAAATCTTCACATAATCACTTCCAACCACATTGTTAAGCTACTTAAGCTGTTCAGCTACGGTGTATTTTCTGAATAAATAAAAATGAGCAACTAGCAGTGGTAGTCTGTACTTACAAATTTCAGTTCAGATGAGAACTACATTATCATCTGCATCATTTTCAGTTTTGTGGTACAATTCTGTCTATGATGTTTGATCTGTGATTGTACACGAGGCCTATGTGGCATTACAGCATTTAGCTGTAGCGGTTTTGTGGATTTTGATAAATGAGCTCTAAACCACAGTGTTCCAGGTCTAATGCACTGGATGTGCTCTGAGGCAGAAAACCTTTTGTGTTAGTTAGAATTTCATTAATTGCCAATGACATTAGTCTCATGTGCAAATCTGCTCTGGTGAAAAAGACCATTTTAGATTTATTTTTAAACCTTGTAGATATTCTATGTTTAGTTTTATTGCTGATTTCATAAAAAGGGCAAACATTAAATGTGATGCATTAGAAAGGCTGTGTTAGCGCAGGGCTGCGGTTCTCAAAATGTGGTCCAAGGACCCCGGGGGTCCATGATTTTGTTACAGTGGTGGAAATCCAAAGTTGTATTTACTGTTCAGCTCTTATGGGTATTAGCCTGTTTGAGTCATCTTAAATTAAATGAGTTTAATCCAAAATTAAATAACTAAAAGACAAGTACACTCTCAGAAAAAGGATTCTTCAAGTGATTTTAGGGATCACTGGATAATACAGGGTTCTTAACTTCCTACAAGGGATCTACTCAGAATCTTCAAACACTGTAGCTCTATAAATGTTATAAATGTTATAATGTTGAGAAACTGGAAGCTAATGACAATTTTAGTTCAGAAATTAAAAAGTTCTAGTGCTGTAATAAATAGGCAAAATTTATTATTATTATATAACAAATAACACATCACAGACCTTGCTGTTATATGAGAATAATGCACACGGAGGGAGGGGGTGTGATAAGGCACAACGCACAAGCAGAGTGCCGCTACCCCTTTCCTAAAGTGTATTATTTTCAGCACAGTCTAGAGTATGTTATTCTGCTTAAACCACAGTAATTTGCCAGCAATTACAATGTTTAATTTATTAATGAACGAAGTGTTGTGCATTTAAAAACAAAACCATAGCATAACATAAACTCCTCTGTCCTGAAGACTTTCTTGTGCTGACAAACTTTGCAAAGCATCATGACCATTACGAAGTGCTTACAACTGAGACACCTTCCGTTAAATAAATGGCTCTTAACAAAAAAAAGTTTTTAAATCCATTTGTTACTAGTCTTAGTTCATGTGGATCGTCTGCCGTTCAAGTCCCTGTGTAGTTACTATAGAAACAATAACGTATTAGAACAACCGCATTAATGTTAACTCACGTTACAGGCGGAACAGCTGTCCGAGCAGTGCTGTTATACAGAAATAATGTAACCTTCTGACCAATCAGATTCAAGCACAACCATACATTTGTAAAAATAAATCTGTACTGAGTGTTAATTTTTAACCTACACGTGACCGACACTAAAACGTGCTTCAGACCTGAATGGAATACCACAGGGTTCTCTGTGTGTTTCCTACCATGGAGAACATCTTGGCGATCTGTGAGGTGCTGCTGGAGAACATGTTGGGCATGATGAAGTTAAGCAGAGACATCAGCTCAAGCAGGTTATTCTGCAGCGGCGTTCCAGTCAGCAACAGCCGATATTTGGCCTATGGAGGACACACACATGCACATGCACTCTTAAAGACACTCTGGAATGACTGACATAGCCTCCAGGCACATCTTTACCATGAGCACTTACATTGATGCCCATGAGGTGGCGATAGCGCAGCGAGCTCATGTTCTTCAGCATGTGGCCTTCATCGAACACGGCATATTCCAGCTTGAGCTTACGGAACAGGCTGCGATCGCTGGAGTTCCCAATGGCCAGGTTGTATCTGGGAGTGAAAAAAATAAACCATACATACATAGAATATCATAATGAATACAATTCTATAAATCTAGAAACCAAGATTGGCCATATTAAAAAACACCTTTAAAAGCAGTGGTTCCTAATAAGCAGTCTGTGAGAAACACCCACGCTTTATTAGCATGTATAACGCACACCAAGGGGTCACTTTACCTCATCCTGATTCAGCAAGCATTTTACTGTCTTAGTGTTATTACTTTATTTCTTAGGAGAATTTCATAGCTTCACAGCTCGAGGCCCTGTGTTGATGTGTGCGATTATAGAAACACGTGCTTGCCAATCAGTTTTACAGCAGTCAATAGATCGATCCCTAACCCTGCACTGGAGTCTGCTGCTACGCATCATTACCTTTTAGCACTTTACCAGGAACATGAGCGGTCCGCATGGCCGTACTTTGAATTTAAATATTTGTATTAAAAACAAGAATGTAATAAAATGTAATAAAATAAAATAAAGCTTTCAGCTGGCAGTTGATAGCAGTTCTCATTTTTTATGCAGAATACAGTACTATTTGGTCTCAATCTTTTTTATTTCATTTTGTCGTCATTTGTTTGTTGAAGTAATTCAACATCATTTACGTATGCTTGAGTCATCGCTATGAGCTTCTGTGGGAAACTGTTCCTGATCCTTAAATCAGTTTAGTTTTGTGGTATTTGACTCAACTCCATCACTTCAGCCTCCATTTTTTCAAAAGCTTCACCTACAGTACATAGTGACAGTAACCAAGTGTGGGCGGGGCTTGGGATCCGTCAAAGATCATGGACGCGATTTTACAGACAGACACAGATTTCAACACTCACGTTGAGACAATGATGTTATAGTCCACCTCTTCGTTCAGGATCTCATAGCGGATGCATTTCCGTTCCTCGACAGACCCTGCACAGACGTCGTGGGTTAGACGACTTTACTGATCACAGGATTGCATTCTTCAAATCACTACACCTCTGAACCTTACCGTAGTAAACCAGCACCTTTAAGCTCGGGCACCAAAGGTTAAGCTCTCGGACCCAGTTATCTGTCAACAGGAAAACAGTCCGATGAAGCACAAACGTCTCTTTGAGTTACAGAGATATGCTTAGCGCTAGTTGCTCCACTCACCAAGCGTGGAGGAAGGCACAGTGATGAGATGAGGCCCTCGGTTCCCCTCCTGATACAAGTGCGCCAGAAACGAGATGACTTGGATGGTCTTCCCCAAACCCTGCAAAGAAAATGTGAAATTGTACATTTACATGACTGAATTTCTTTCCTTCCTGTGAAATCCTCATCACAGATGATCCTTTCATAGCACTTTAAGCTTCAATTTAATCAGTGGACAAATCATTATTCCTGCTGCTCAAACAAACAAATTATGGGTCCAGGCTATCAAGATTTTATCTATCATTACCTGGACAAGGAACTTTCTCAGCACACACCAGCTTTTTTTTTCTCCCATTTATCAACTAGAAAAAAACAATCCACGTTCTTCTTATTGGTTTTAGCTGCTATTTTTTATTTTTTTTTACTTGATATGTATTTTTGAACACAACACACTCCAGTTGTTTTGTCATGGTGGTGTTATACACTCTGATGACATAACTGAATAACTGAACAAAAATGTAATGCTACATCACTCAAATTCTCAAATCTGATTGGTCAGAAGGTGTTGATTAATGTTCTATAACAGCAGCTCTGACAATAGTATGTCATAAAAATCACAGGTTTATATGAATGCACTCATTCTAATACATTAAGAAAAACAAATAATCTAGAAGAAGAGACACATTTTTGGAAGGAGTCTCCAGTGTCAGTGTTTAGAAGTAAAGCTATAATATGAAGTTTTCCACCATGGGAAAGTCTTCCAGACAGCGGCTTTACAAGAACAAACTTTAAGAGAAAGTGAGAGAATGACTTTATATTCCACAACACTAGATCTAACTATAAATGGACATAAAGTACAATGTGTTGTTCTCTAATAGAATAAAGAATTGTAATTGTTGTAATAAAGTTATTGTGGTATAAAAGGAATAAAACACTTCAGGACATTCAGTCTGCACTGCTTCTCATAGGGCTGCATCACACAACCCCGTTGCTAATTATTTTCCTGTAACAGCACGCCCTTTATGTTTTATTCCTTTTATTCCTCTCTGTATTAATGTACAAACACATAAAAACCACTAACTTTTCAGAAATAAAGACATTAAGGGAAATAATTCTATGACATCTTTCCATGCCAATTGGGACCAGCAGTACTTTTCTTCATAAACAACAATAAAGTACAGTGTTTTTTTAAACCTCCTTTCAATTTTTTTAAGACTAGAAATAATTGCTATGAAGTCACGATTCATCTACTAGCTGTTTGGTTTGGTTAGATGTTTTATACTATATATGTTTTATATAATTTTATAAAAATTTTCTATATTATAATTATAATGTATATACTGTATTATTAATATAACGTCTCTACAATGAATCAGAAAGAAACTTTCCACAGCCAAAGCCACTGTGTTCAGCTTTATTGAAGTCCCACAAAATGGCGTCTTAGCTGTGATTGATTTCGTATGTTGACGTATTTTTTTTCCGAAACATGTTGAACTGCTTCAATGACTTACAAAACAAAAAACAAAATACAGAATACTGTCTGTGTACAATAGACAGTAGCTTAGTGAGTTGGCTAAATATGGACAATAACTTAACGAGAGCCTTTTATTTATTCAAGTAAAGACGGAGTCGCTTTCTCGCTCTGTCTCAGAAAGTGACATATTCCAGTACTGAAGAGCCCCAAGTTGGTAAAACGTCTCCAAGAAGCTCCTGTCACATGACTGCCACCTTGTACATATTCCTTCCCCTTCAAACCTCCAGCCTTTATTTCTCAACTATGCGATGGTTAGAAATGGGAATAGTGTGCAGGAAGATGAACAGCCAAAACATACTGATGTTTGTATGCCGGTAAAAAACTACTAGTGTAGAGAAAGACCTGTCTCGAATGAGGGACATATAGGGGTCTAGAGGGCTTTCAATTGCATATTTAAATGCAAAATTGATCCTGGATACGAATCATCAAGTTTTTTGATTGTTTTCTCAGAAGTGGTTAACTATAAAATTAAAAAGAGAATATAATCAAACCTATTTTTTGTATTCTGTATTTTGCATTTTAATTTCAAGGGCACTTTGAAGAACTAAAATGATATTTCCATTCTGAGAGCTGTTACACTGTTATAACACTGTACATCGACACGGTGAGAAGAGTGTGTGAGATTTCACCATCTCATCCGCCAGAATCCCACTCAGCTGGTTCTTGTGAAGCAGGGTCAGCCAGCTAAGGCCAATCAGCTGGTACGGTTTCAGCTCGAACCTGGAAACACACACACACACACAGCAGAAAGGATTATTATGTCATAAATCAGATAAGAATTTATTTAGAAATGAGACTTTTTACACACTTCATGTATATAATATAGACAAATTTTTCTGAGCAGCTCTAATGAACACACGAACACACACACAAACACACACAGAAGAAAACACACACAGTCAAGATAGGGAAAAAGATCATTTCTAATACCAAGAGCATATTAATTTATATCTGTTACAAAGTCCTGCAACAAGAACCAAGGAAAAACCCACGTGCTGTTAAGGATGTGTGGCTGCCTCATAGATCCCAGTCCCTTCTGCACCAACTCGGCCATCTTTCTGGAAATTTCCTCACACTTGACCATGAGCCCCTGTACCACCTCTCGCTCCCTCAGGACCTCTCGACACCCGGTGAGCAGCTCCGCAGAGAGGCCATTACCTCTGTGTAGGACATCATCCTGTGGAAAATATGGATATGGTCATTGTGTTTTGTTTTTTTATATGAGGAATGTTCTGCTATTTACTTTATTATTCATATGAGCACAAAAATTCTAGCATGGCTAACTCAAGCTATAAACCCTAGATGGTCATGCTAACTGCTGAGTTAAACGCGCTGCTGGCTTCCATTTATTGTTCTAGTTGACGAACTGACAAAAGATGTAGATAAGAAACAGAACACACGCAGCAAAAAGAAAAGAAAGAAAGAGGAGCCGCTCACCAGATCGTTCCATGTTTGATACGGTCTCAGCTCGATGATTTTCTGAGCCTTCTTCAGAGAGCAGCCAGCGATCAGCGTCAGCTCATCAACCGTGGCCTTCTGGAAGAAGTCCAGGATCTGAGCCTTTAGTCTGGGAAGCTTCTCGTCGGCCTCGTCCGAATCCGAGTCCAAGTCTAAGGGTCCAGGTGATGCCTCAAAGTCACTGGCGTGGTCTTCTGAGCTGCTGTCTTGCTTCTGGATTTCTCTTGTGTGCCGTCTCCTCCTCATCCGTGTGTCTCTGTCTCCATTTAGGGGTCTGTGGGGTACCTGCTGTGTTGCAGACGTGCTGGGGTTCGGAGTCGGATTTGTGCTTTTGTGTTCGGGAGATGGAGGGGGTTCAGAGTCAGAGTCATCACTGCTGCACTCCACCACTGAGAGAAAAAAAAAAGGGAAGAAACAAAAAAAAGTTAGACTGAGGCACAGAAGCCACACCTCCTTCACTACCACTGTAATACAGAGGCCACACCTCCTTCACTATCACTGTAATACAGAGGCCACACCTCCTTCACTGTGACTTAGGCACAGAGGCCACACCTCCTTCACTATGACTTAGGCACAGAGGCCACACCTTCTTCACTTCAAATGAGGTACCAAGGCCACACCTCCTTCACTACAACTGAGGCTCAGTGAACACACCTCAGAGGCCACGCCTCCTTCACTGGGATCAGCAGGCTCAGAGGCCACGCCTCCTTCACCACATTCTCTGGATGGTTAATCATTTTAGATTTCTAAATGAGTTTTTGCTTTATGTTCCTAAAGAGAAATAATAAAGTTCTACATGAAACATTTAATAGTTCCTCCAGAATGACAAACTGAAGAACTTTACAGGAAGCTACATTTAAAAAAAAATAAAACTATTCACAAAAAGTCAATTTTATTAAAAAGAAAAAAAAAATGACAGGGTAGGAAAAACTGATTCTTTAAGGAATCTTTGGTAAATGGTTCTAGCTTTCTATAAGTAAGTTCTACTTGGAATCCTTTATTTAAAAAAAAGGAGATAATAATGATGTGAATGGAAGTTATTTATTATAGACTTGGAACTGCTGCTGTAATCATAAGGACTGTCTTGTGCTCATCCCAGGTCTCTTATTCACAATATTATTTTGTATATAGATATAATATGGATTTTTATGGAGTTTGTATATGAATATATGGAGTCAGTTTTTTGGAGTTTATGGATGAATATCTCCTATTATAGTGTGTATACAGTATGTGTTCCTTAGCTGAGGAAGTGTTGCATGCTTGAGTGAAAAAGTTTACATCCGCTAAGTCATTATGACAGATTGCACCGATTTTGCATCTCTATCACACAAGAAAGGAAACTGTCTAAAGTGTCTGGTAAGATGTTTCTGATCAATGTTTCTGACTGCGAAAAAATGCATATTTTTATTCCACTATTTCCTATTCTCAACATGTTAGACAGTGCAATCAAAATCTGTCTAGGATAGCACAAAAAGAGACATTCTTTTTTTCTGTAGTATTTTCAACACTATCTCTGTAAATTTCTTTAACAGCCCTGGGCTTGGATTGCATTCTGTCTCACCTGTAAGTCACTTTGGATAAAAGCATCTGCTGGATGAATAAATGTAAATGTAAATTTCTGTACAGAGCTTCCACACTGTGCTGGAGGAGCCATGCCACCTTTTTTTGTGCTGTTCCAGCACCAAACAAATCTTGGCCGGTTAATCAAAACTGCACGGCCCTTGATGACCTGCCTCAGGTGTGCTGAGAGCTGGAGCGAAACCAATTTAGAGCGACCGGGTTCAACACCTCTGTCCTATTATGGTGAAATACGGTTTATTAAAGTCCCTGTCAGGAAATGCTGAAACAGCAGTGCAGGTGCTGCGGGAACAGCTGAGCTTACAAACACAGAGTGCAGGCCGACATACAAATTACAGCTGCTGCAAACGTTGCTCAAAAGCGTCTGTTATTACAGCGCAATGTGCTTGCAGATCTTCATAATGTAGATCATTTCTCATTCAAGCTGAAAGAAAACAGCAGAAAGTCCTCACCGTGCTCAGAGAACATGCGCAGTGCCTCCAGGGCGTCCTCGATGACCCAGCTGTGTTCATGAAGCACGTCCCTGAGCTCCTGCAGGAACACACAATGCACACGTCAAATTTAACACTTCTGTACAGAACACACACATCTGCACAGTTCAAGCGTTTAAAACATAGAGGTTAGGTGTGTATCTCTACTTCTGAGGGTCAGATGTATGAAAGATACCTTTGTAAGCAGCCAATTTAATACAATATGATTTCAGGGAGTTTATATAGGATACAGTGGTATACAATGTGATATAATGGTTTTGCATAAACTGTTCAATTATATTAAACAAACAAAAAAAAAAAGTTAGACTGAGGCACAGAGGCCACAACTCCTTCACTATGACTGTAATACAGAGGCCACACCTCCTTCACTTTGAATGAGGTACAAAGGCCATGCCTCCTCCAGTACAACTAAGACTCAGTGAACACCTCTCCTTCACTGGGACTGATGCACACAGAGGCCACGCCTCCCTCACTGGGATCAGCAGGCCCAGAGGCCACGCCCCCTTCACCACATTCTCTGGATGGTTAATCATTTCAGATTTCTAAAGCAGTTTTACTTTATGCTCCTAAAGGAAAATAATAAAGTTCTACACAAAACCTTTAATAGTTCCTCCAGAATGACAAACTGAAGAACTTTTCAGGAAGCTATAGTTAAAAAAAACTCTATTTGCAAAATGTCAATTTTCAATTTTATACAGAGTAGGGAAAAACTGATTCTTTAAGGAATCTTTGAATGGTAAATGGTTCTCGCCTTCCATAGGTAAGTTCTACTTCACTTATCATTTTAATCACCTATCATTAGCAATCATCAGTGGAGTTATAAATTCACTGACATATAACACAATATTCAGAAAGGTCTACCGTGATATTAGTCTATTGCGATATTGATATCGTCTCATCATCATGTGAAAAACAGCACTACACAGTTTCTCATTTCCACCAGATTCACACAAATTCAAACTTGCTGATCAGATCCATGATGAGAATAATTAATCGTATGAGCGCAGCGCATCGAATCATCCAGAATCTGTACACTGGTCACTCACCTCCTTGTTGAGATGGGGGAAATTACGCTGCAGCTTCTTCACCATGCTCTCCTGCTCCCTCCAGCTGGGCTCAGGTCCCTCCTCTGCCGAATCATCTGTCTATAGAAAGTACACAAATCTGACCCGAAACCTCATAACACACTGACCAATTCAGTCGTTTAGTTAATGACACCATTTGGACTGAAAGATCAAAACTGACTGCTATTGATTTTTACTTTAAAATATCTTGAGTGCTGTTGCTAGTGCTATCCAATCTATTATGAGGTAGTGGAAAACAGCGGTGAGTAGCTTCCGGGTGAAGTGAGACCCTGGTGTTAAAAAAAATGATAATAATAATTTTTCAATAGCATCTAGACCACCAGCTTTAAAAACTGTATTTTAAGCCGGAAAAATAAAGGGGATAGAAAATGTGGACTGAAAGAGCAGATCACAATCACTGTAAATGCCTTGTTAATTTAAATTAAATTTCTTTAGCTCAGTCATTTTGTTCTAATGCTGCATTCATGGTACATTGTAAGTGGTAATTTGCAAGTTGTAATAACGTCATTTCCCACCCCGGCACTTTCAACACGGGGAGTGGAAAAAACATGGATGCCTCCACGGAAGCGCGTCTTTCTAGCTCTGTCAGAGCACATAAAGCTCATAAAAAGCTACTTTAACTGCACTTTTACAGTTTAGAGATCCGAGTGGCTATTGGTTCTCTTCACTATAGTGAACTTCAAACGTTCATGCAACATTTTGGACTGAAATCGCAGCACAGCAACAACAGCGAACGTAACGATAGCAACAAGCTGGCTAGCTAACGCTTGTTATATGAGTGATAACTCTAACATTCTCAAAACTGCGATTAGTATGGTGAATGTTATATGTTAGATCTAATCAAGTACTGTGTCTGTATATTAACAGAGCTAAAACAAAAACTGCTAAAAACTCATTTAAAAGTAGAGAAGGGGGGCGTTATACTATTCATTAGTGTGAGCGGCCATGTTGATTTGACGTCACTCTATAACAGAAGAGGGCCTGGTAGTTGAGAAGACTACACCAAGTTAACGAGCTAAAATTTCAAGCTGAGGAGGCGTTTTCGGTGGTTTTTACTGGTTGGAGGCGGCAAGTTGCAACTTCACCTCAAATACAGCATAAGGGTGTGCAAACTTTTGCACTCAAATGTAATGTTTCCATCCAAAAAGGTTGGAAGTATCATGATTTAAAATTTTCTGTATATCATCCGCTCAGTTCCCGCTTGGTTCTGGCTTCAAACACCAGGCATTTCAAGAGACGTCAACAAACCGAGTAAGAGGCAAAAGCAAGTTTATAAATTCGGTCTCGATCCCCTTGTTCCCACAGCTGTACGACCCAAAATGCCCACACACCGTCTCCAGAGAACTCACAACGACAAGTAACAAATAAGCCGACCAGGCAGCCGTCCATCACTGCGGGGGAAAAAGATTAACAGATAAGCCAGCAGCTGACATGACTGAAAAGCAATAATGTTTCTGTCCTTGAGCTGTTTTTTTTAATGCAATTTTCACATTTGCAGCTTTGTCGTGGAGGACTCACAATATATCTGATCAGCAACACCACCGTTACAAGATAATACATTATAGAGAATGGAAAACGTTCTGCATTTCCGAAACTGAATTACAGGTTCAGACTGAAATACTGATGCAGCTTAAAAGAATGGAAGCTAGCAAGGCATGTGTCCAGCCCCTGTTCTAGCAAAGCCATGTTTAGGATTTAATATTTCCAAAAATATTTTTCCCAGCCACATGAAATTTGGCAGACATACATACATACATACATAGCATAACCATAGTTTAAACATATTTCACGTAATTTTTCATGATTCTACTAGTGAGTCAACATCAGTATCCGGGCATGTCAAAATAGCACCAATTTTTAAACGTATCTAATCTGAATTTTATTGATTGTACAGAACTCAGATTTTGACACACATTCAACGAAATAAAGTAGCTTAAGCACAAAGTGTGACTTTTATAATCTGTGTCTATAAGCCCATAATACCACCACATATGGAAATGTTGCACTTTCCCCCATTTTGAGGAGCCCATAAGAAAAAAACTGGCCTTCCGTGGTAACATCTGAGCATTTAGACAGTTGGAAATAAGTTTGTTTTTATGTCTGCCAAATTTCATGTGGCTGGGAATAATACTTCTGGAGATATTAAATCCTAAACATGGCTTCCCAGGCAAGATGTTTTTTTAATTAGAAAATATTTACAGGCTTTGGTTTTCAGACACAAGCAACAAATTAAAAAAGAATGGACAAAATCTGAGATATACAGCAACAGCCATATCGGAATTGACATGAAACGACCCTAATGCAGTCTGTCTGGGGTTCTCCAGTGCTCTGATTTAGGACCGAGAGCCTCTGAGGTGTGTGTGTGTGTGTGTGTGTGTGTGTGTGTGTGTGTGTGTGTGTGTGTGTGTGAAGATAACACAGTGGCATTAAGTGAGCTCACCAGTGACTCACGCCTCTTCTTGCTGCTCTGGTTGCTCTCCTGGGAATCATCACACATCTCTTCCTGCCTCCTTTTACACACTGTATCTGAGAAAGAGGGAAAAAAAAAAAAAGCTTGTCAGTTCACTGCCTTAAAGCCAATTCATCAATGCCACTGAGACGAGGCTAGGTAAACGAGACGAGCTGTTAAACACCACTTCTAAATAATCACAACTGAGCATCTGGAAAATAGCAAGAAGGAAAACCAGCAACACGTTTATGGGCGACTGAGTGAATTAATCAGCACCTCCGTTTCCAGATGTCTTCAAGGATGAAGGATGTTCGTGTCTGGTCTCCTGAAAGGACAACAAAACACGATTAACGAACATAACTGTTCAAAAAATATGACTGGTTTTCTTGCCACGCTTATTTCGGTTGAAAGAAAGAACAGAGAATAAATTTTCTCTCCTAGAATACACTCTGAATCTCAGACTCTTTTGACTCAGATCTTTACCGTCTGCTGTTCCTGTCCTTCATGAAGCGACGTCTCCATCTTCACCTCTGTTACTTCGTCCTCTTCATCAGAGAACGAGATCATGTCCTGAGTTGAAGTCGCAGTAGTTTTCCCCGGCCTGGCGAACACCACAACTGCTGTAGGTCATTTCTACATCTGACAAATTCAAAGTGTTGCCTCAGATCCACCATCTTACCCCACTGAGATCATAGAGCTCCCTGATATCTCCACATCCGAATCGGAGGACGAGTCCACCAGTACAGGATCGGAGGCTTTGACAGCACCGGGTTTAGACGGACGCTTGGCCTCAGGAGTTTCCGGTACTGTGTTTACTGGAATACAAGAATATTTTAATTTTAGGGTATACTTGGAAAGCACGTATAAGCTTATAGTCAAGATCAAATTTACAGCAGGGGTTAACTGAAATAAATTTTTACAATATCACTGGATGGTGATGACTGGATGAGGATAAGGTGAGGCTGAAGATGATGTTTTAACTGGGAATGGATTCATTTAATTTAATTTAATAAAGTAATGTACATCTTTTATATCATTATCAACCACAGAAAAACTAAAATACACTCCACCATTGACCACCAAATCAATTTATATATTGTATATTATAAATTGTACACTGATGAATTTATAAATCACCATGACAACAACATTAATTTGCATTAATATTCAAGAAGACAGCTTCCAGACAGTTAGCTGGGATTGAGCCAGGGGCTGTATTCCAATTCACTCTCTGTTAAAACTATAGAGCACTACATAGGGCGCACGCGCCCATTAGGTCACTCCCTTCGTAGTGCACTTATACACACATTAGAGGTCGATTTGGGATTCAGCCAGACGCTGCCTACCGGTACAATCCGCAAGAATTTCGGGTTCATCTTTGTTCCTCATTGTTTAAGCTGCGGACATTCAGGAAAAAGAAAACGTCCCCTGCTGCGAATATTATTCACGACACGAATGAAAAAACTCAAGTTTAAACAAACTTAAAGATATCCACAGAAATTAGCCGGCTAGCTAACAAAGAATGTCATATTTGTAGCTTAGCTAGCAAGCTAACTACCAGCCAATACACCTGGCAAAAGCTAAACTCTCCTTTCTTTTTGTGCATATATTTGTTTTAGCCCATGCTAATACAATCCGATAATGCGTCACGGAAGCCCTTTTAGGACATACTGAAATGACAACGCGTTTTGTTGTATAGACATTTAACTGGAAAAGAGAAATACTATAACACACTAAGAGCCGCACGACTGGCATATTATGGCAAGGTTGCCAGATTGGGTTCAATGCCTCCACATCATTCATTTAACAACCTCGACCTCACTATATTATTCACGTGACCAGTGACGTAGCCAGGAATTATAGTATATGGCCAAAATTTGTGGACACCTGACCATCACACATATATGTGCTTGTTGTACATCTCATTCCAGATTTAATCCCCCTTTCCTGTTATAATATCCTCCACTCTTCTGGGAAGCTTTCCACTAGATTTTGGAGCGTGACTGTGGGGATTTGTGTTCATTCAGCTACAAGAGCGTTAGTGAGGTCAGGCGCTGATGTTAAGTGAGGAGGTCTGGGGTTCAGTCGGTGTTCCAGTTTGTCCCAAAGGTGTTCAGTGGGGTTGAGGTCAGGACTCTCGAGTTCTTAGGTTAGGTTAGGTTCAACTTAATTGTCATGTCAGAGTACGAGTACAGAGACAACGAAATGCAGTTAGCATCCATCCAGTAGTGCAAATAGCAAATAAGTTAAAAATGAGGTAACAAGGTTATGGTGCAATAAGTTAACAGTGTAGGAAATGTATGCATGACTGAATCAAACAGTTAAACTGAAAACTGCTATTGATTCTATTCTTCCACTCCAACCTTGTTTTAATCATTGTTACAACCATTATTTTGTCTTCTGGGAAACATGTAAATATCTTATGTAGCTTCTGAAGGGCAGTACTAAATGAAAAAAATAAGATCTTTCAACAAAATAACAATTTACACTAATCATCCTGTTCAAAAGTTTACATCCCCCTGGCTCTTACTCTATCGTGTTGCCTTCTTGAGCATCAGTGAATGTTTGCGCCTTTTGTAATAGTTGTGTACGAGTCTCTCAGTTGTCCTCAGTGTGAAAAGCTGGATCTCAGCATCATATAGCCATGTTGGAAAGGGGTCAAATATGCAGAAGATGCTGGAAAAGCAAAGAATGTGCAGGACCTGGAGGGTTTTTCTGAAGAACAGTGGGCAGTTTAATTGCTCAGGACAAACAAGGGCCTCATGAACTGCTATCACAAAACATAAAAACAGTCGCTGATCATCCAGGTAACACACACATTATTAAGAATCGAGCGTATGTAAACTTTTGAACTGGGTCTTTTGTGTAAATTCTGTTATTATTGTGTCTTGTGGACTATATGTGAACATCTGTTATGTGAAATAGCTTATTCAAGGTAGTACTAAATAAAAAACAAAATAGAATTTTTTTCAAAGAGATCCCTCTTCTTCTTTTTTTTTTTTTAATTATTAACATTCTGTCCATTCTGCAAGGTGTATGTAAACTTATGACCCCAACATATGACCCCAACTTTATATATATACATACTCCTGGGCAAAAATGTTTATCTAATGCAGGTTTTTTTGTTTAGAGGATGTGTTAAAAGGCACCCGCTGTCTCAGAAAAACATTAAAGACAGAATGAAGTTTTTGGCAGAATATGGAAAGTTTGATTCAGAGCGGTTCAGCAGAGTCGTGTGGAGAGATGAATCACGATTTGAGCTGTATGGCGATGTTCCAGAGAGGTGTCTTATATACACTAGTGAACGCATCTCAGTTAAGCATGGAGGAGGAGGTGTCATGGTGTGGGAAGCCTTTTCAGTTACTGCTACTGGTGAGCTGCTTCAGTGTGAAGTCATTCAATGCTTTGGAATACAGGAGAATACTGCAGAAAGGCTCAGAAAGGCTTCCCACAAGTTGTTTTCTAAAGGGGGAAGAACAGATGTTATTTTTCAACAGGACAACACTCCTGCCCACACTGCAGAGACCACCAAGAAGCGACTTGAGAACAAGTCAACTACTCATCAACTGTTTGAAGCCATCAGCGTGGAACGGAACAACACTGACTCTTCTTTCTGTAAAAAGCTGCTCACAAGTTTACCCACGAGGCTTAAACATTTAAAGAAATCAAAGGGAAAAGCTATCAAATACTAAGTTACTTTATCTATTTGTTTAATTCTTGCTAATTTCCTGACCAATGATTTGTTGTTAAGAACATTAAAAGCTTAATATTTTGCCATTTTGGGCTGTTTTTTTTTTTTTTTTTTTTTTTTGGCCTGGAGTGTACTGTGCAAAAGTCTTAGGCACATGCACAGAAATGCTGTAAAGCAAAGATGCCTTCAAAAATAATGAAATTAAACTTGTCTACAAAGATAAAATACTATAAAAAGTAAACAGTAAAGTAAACAGTAAGAAACTAAACAAAATAAATATTTGGCGTGACAACCATTTGCTGTTAATAATAAAAAAAATTGTAGTGTCAGGTACAATCTGTGCAGTTTTATAAAAATGTATTAAATTAGTCGGTAAGTTTTAGTTGGGAATCTGCCACAGTTCTTCTGGAGACTTTGTCGCATTTGCTTCTTTTTTAAAACCCAGCAGCCTTCATTACATTTTATGTCTGAAAAATGATCTGTTACGTACCATCTTGCTTTCTTTACTGACATACAAACATTTTTCTGTAACATTTTTAATGTTTGGAAATATAGACTGTTTTTGTACTGATTCAATAATGCAGAATTCATAAAATAATCTATCTATCTATCTATCTATCTATCTATCTATCTATATAAACAGAGAGAGAGAGAGAGAGAGAGATCAGTTATCAGCATGCATGCATCTGTAATGCCTAATAGTTGATTGTACACTTACTTAAATAGGTTTTATATAAAAGCAATATAATGTTATTTTGTTAATTAAAAATTAAATTAATTTAAAGGTATAGTAGCATTTCATCAAATAATAGCAGTCATTGTTAGGTTTAAAAAAATGGGGGAAAAAATGAAAAAATAAAACCTGCAGTGACTCGGTTGGGAGTCGAAAGAGTCGACTCTTAGCTCTGAGCTGAGTCAAATGAAAAGAGCCACAATCTCTGTCGTGCGTGAAAATCCCCAATCTGGCAACACTGAAGACTAAAGGAAGCGCGCGAGTGTAACCTTGGTAACTACGGTGGCCGCAGTGGGACGGGTTTAAAATAAATAAATAAATAAATAAATAAATAATAATAATAATAATAATAATACATTTGTAATAATGTAAATATGTAATGTAAATAATGTAAATGTAAATGTTAAATTTGTAATAATTTCCATTGGGGACGAATAAAGGATTATCTTATCTTAATAATAATAATAATAATAATAATAATAATAATAATAATAATGAATGCTGAAACAGACAAGCAAAGAAAAAAACTTATTTAAAAATATGCTCTGCAAAATATGTAAACAATGTTTCGTAGTCTTTTTTTTTCTTGGCCTAATTGTTCACTGGAAAGCAACATGAATAAATTGGTGTAAATGTACAGTGTAAATATGTTAGATAAAGATTAAGTTTGCAAAAAAGACAAAAAAGTCACATATATGAATCATGTTGTTTTAAAACGTATTGATTTTCATGTCTTTTATTATTATTAATCTCATTTTATCTTTTTAAAGTTTTTTTTTTACATTGATTCTGCACTTGCTTTAAATCAATTTCAGCTGCATTTATGAAAGCCGTTACATAAAAGCACTATTGTTACAAAAATGGTCAAATGTTCCCAAAATACTATGAAGTCCTTCTTTACAGATTTGTCTATAAAATGATTCTAACATGATTTCAGCACTGTACAACTTTAACACTTTTGGAGCATTTGTAGGAATATGTAAAAGAAGAAGAAGAAGAAGAAGAAGGTATGTTTTAATGTCTGATGATGATTTAAAATACCTGGAAAAGATTCACTGAGGTTCATTGAGAATGATGTTCTAATAAAAATTAATATCTAAAACACTACACTTGGGGAATCTCTGGTCTTGAAGATACTGTAAAAAAAATGACTGCAGTATATTAATTCTCATTTATACCACAGAAGGTGATGATTAATTTTCTAAAACAGCAGCTCTGACAGTAGTTCCAGCTGTAATTCAAATCACAGGTTTATATTAATACACTCCTTCTAATACCTTACCGTTTCTATAGTAACAACTCCTTCACAGGGACTAATACATGTATCTAACACTAATAATGAACAGATTTAAAAAAAAAAATAAAATAAAAAAGTGTTGTTATTAAACATGACAAATGTAAATTCATTGCTATGGTGAAGTTTTCTGTAAGGAAATTTTTATTTAACTTTTATGGAAGGAGTCTCCAGTTGTAACAGTCAGTAAGTTTTCTGACACCGAAAATCTTCAGGATAGAGGAGTTTATGCTTTCTGGTTTCTCAGTAACATGACAAGCTACGTTTTTTTTTGTTTGTTTGTTTGTTTGTTTTGTTTTGTTTTTCATCTTATTAAGAGAGGAAAGAGAGGAAAGAATCAAGGCTGGTTAGAGATCAACTATTTATAGCTGCTAGAACTTTAGTGAGAACAGGAACTAACTTGCTTCACAGATGTTCCACAACATTAAATGTCTAAAAAGTGCCAAGTGTTGTTCATTAGCAAATAAAAAAATTTAATCGTTGGCTAATTACTGAGGTACGAGAGGAATTAAAAGACTTCAGCACATACTATTACTGGAAAAAAATCCACTTTGAGGTGATAACAGTAACTCTGCTTTGCATCGGGCCGCAATACTCCACACCATCAGTGATTATTTTCCTACAACAGCACACCCCAAAGTCTTCTGTTCCTTACCTAATGACTTGTTTTGCCCTAAAGGATAAAATCTTTCAATTCTGATGTCCTGACAGCTCCATTTCATTTATCAAGTATTTCATTATTAAGTGATTGAACTCCTGGGATTTGAAAATTGATGGTGCTTGTAGTTGCTCGTGTCAATAAGCCTTAGTAAGAGAATAAAGTGGGAATGAGTGTAATGTGTGTCATGGGAGATGAATGGATGGATTTACTGACAGACTCTAACAGGGACGTCCATTTCAGACAGATCAATTTTAAGATAATGACTCTAAGTTCTGCAGAGGGCACAGGGTACGGTAACACTCATATAACTGAAAATAACAGAGACAATAAGCTCTACACATCTATAATGCCTTATAATATACTAGCTGTAAATTCCTTTTATTATCTTGTTACATTGGCTTGTTTTGAGAAATCAACGTGAGGAAGAAGAAAACTGATCTGCATTAAGAGTGCTTTAAGATCATTTCGCTTGATAAGAAAAAAATCAGATAAATATCCAGAAATAGGCTGAATAATCTTTTATAGAAACCTTTTGATAATTATCTGCTAAGAAATAATAGATCCATTTGCTTTTACTGAAGATTGCATGCTAGGATCTTTTTTTTTTTTCTATTTATTTTTCATTTAGTTCCTGGCCAAAAAAAAACCTTACTTTCTAAGCTCTCAAAGTGAGCCCCAGAGGTCCATGATTTTTTTTTAAAATACAATTTTGAAAATCAAAAACCATTATCAAAATTATTATGCCTATGTATAACATCAAATGGATTAACTGACAATTTTAATAAAAATGAGTTCTGTGGTTTTAAAATAAGAAATAAAAAAACATCTGGTTTTTATTTATTTATTTATTTATTTATTTTTTGTTGAAACTGGAAGGGTAGAAACTATGTGTTCAAAAATATCCATAAACGTGCAAACCGGGTCTCAGTAACAATGCAAGTGATAACAGGAACTAACGTGTTATGGGTGTTCAACATTAAATGTAACTATAAACGGATGAAAAGCATGACGTCTCATTCATTAATAAATTCAAATTTGTAATCGTTGGCAAATTGTTGTGGTATAAGAAGAATAAAACATGTCGTGATGTGCTGTTATTGGAAAATAATCAACTTCAAGGTGGTAACAGTAACTCTGCTTCATCACATCACCACATCGTTGATTATGTTCCCTTTTGTTTTCATATCAAATCCCATTCACAAAGTTTACAAAGTGACATTAGAGCATACATATATGTTATTTATGATTGTACCGCAGCACGGTTGAATGCTCAAATCTGATTGGTCAGAAGGTGTGCATTATTGTTGCGTAACAGCACAGGTAGATCCGGCTGTAACATGAACGACAGGTTAATATTAATGCTCTTGTTGTAATACGTTATTGTTTCTATAGTAACAGCTCATACACAGGGAGTTGTATACGGCAGGCGCTCCAAATAAACTATGACTAATAATAAATGGATTTTAAAATGTGTCTTTGTTTAACAAAGTAATTCTTACAATTGTTGATGTGGGGAAGTTTTATTTTAGAAATCATTTATTTAACATTTATGGAAGGAGTTTTGGTTGTAAGCGCTCTCAGTGTCTGTTACAGTTTCAGTTTTCTCTGCATTCTTGGTAAAATGACAGGCTGTGTATGAGTGTGTGTGTATGTGTGTGTGTGTGTGTGTGTGAGAGAGAGAGAGAGAGAGAGAGAGAGATAAAGTGTGGTGAAGAATGACTGTTTATTGCAGCTATAACGTACATGAACAGGAACAGGAACAGGAACTAATTTGTCTCCCGGATGTTCCACAACATTATAAACGATAAACCTTTGAATTGCCTGATGTTTCGCTCATTAGTAAATTAAACATCGTAATCATTGGCAAATCGCTGTGGTATAAGTGGAATAACACAATCCAGACCATGCTGTTATACCAAAGTAATGCACTTCCAGGGGTTGGGTAGCGGCACTCAGCTGGCGTGTTGTGGCGTATCACACCCCCCCGGCCTGCATTGTTTTCATATAACAGCATGATCTGTCGTGTGTTACTCCTTACTTCAGGTATTACATTGAATCCTAACAAGAAGTTGCAATCAGAAACAAACTTAGACCCAAAACTGGTTACTGAATCTTCCTTTCTGTACGAATTTTACAGTTTAATTTATACAAAGAAATGAGCTTACACACCATCCAAACAAGTCACTTTTAATAATAGATCAACCACTGTGATATGTATGTATGCATATAATATATAATATAATATTTATATATTCTAAATACACTTCTAATGAACTAGCACTCATTTCCAAATTCGCTGATGATCACTGGACCAACGTGGACTAACGTCTATTTAGCTATAAAGATCCACAGCTTTGCCAGCAAAATGGTACTGTAGATGTACATTTTT
This sequence comes from Pangasianodon hypophthalmus, assembly GCF_027358585.1. NCBI lineage: Eukaryota > Metazoa > Chordata > Actinopteri > Siluriformes > Pangasiidae > Pangasianodon > Pangasianodon hypophthalmus. The sequence goes on along the minus strand of NC_069726.1, from coordinate 21,012,217 downwards.
GTACAACAGTGATACAAATGTGCAATTGAATGTACAAACATGGTCCTGAAGGTCTAATTATGTTCCTGAAATGAGGTTTAAATGGACAAGACATCCTTTAGGCTCCCTAATGAAAGGTACAAAAGCTGAAAGGTAGCTCTATTTCTTGAGTGTGCACTGATTATAGGAGCAGCAAATTCCCTGTATGATCTGAAAATATCTATATGATCTGCTCTTGAGCATGATTTTAAAACAATACATTACATTTTATAATGCATTACAACGTGTTATGCACTATTCCAGTCTGTTATGTTTTCCCTTTACTGTTTATTGGTTAATTATTTATAATAGATATGCTATTATTAATTACAGATATGTGGAAAAAAATATCCAGGACAGCATCCCAAATCTATCCATATTGCACTAGAGAAGGTGTGAGACGGACGCCATTCTTTCATTCATAGTGCATTTGGGATGCATCCATGGTTTTTATTTTTTTTAATGGAAGGGGTTTTCCTTCGTGCTGCAGCTCATGCTCAGTGTCCCAGGATGACGTAGCGAGTGACTGCAGTGCAGGACTGCAGCGTTTCCCGCGCTGGTATTCCAACACCACGTGCCTGGATCATCACAGTCCCTTGAGGTTGTACATTTTTTTAATAAGCTGACCCAGGTAACATGGCTCTGAGCCGTGAGGAGGGATTTACAAAATAATAACCCAATAATCCATAAATCTTGCAGTGTTGGATTGCTGCTCAGGAGTTTTATTTATATAAAATCCAGCTTTACACAAATGAACACTGGAAGAGTTGATTCAACAATTAATATATAAATAAAATATAAATAAAAATGTGCTTTTTATGGATTATTTGATTGATGCTGTGATTTGTGCCAGCTCTCTTTATGACTATCTATTGCTTTAAAAAATGCCAATCAGTTAGCCTATGCTAAATCACACAAGGGTGGCACTGTGTGGGTTTCCTCTGGGTTCTTCATTTTCCTCCCATCTCCCAAAAACACACCAGCAGATGGATTGGTTAAGATAAATCGCCCCTAGGTGTGAAGGAGTGTGTGAATATGTGTGTACAGAGTGCTCTGTAATGGACTGGCATCCCATCCAGGGTGTATTCCTGCTTCACACCTAGCGTAACCCAGGGTAGACTCGGGATCCACCGTTACCCAGGATAAAGGTCAAGATAAAGGTCAGGATAAAGCGCTTACTGAAAGTGAGAGAGGGAATGAGTAAATGACACAACTGGCCCAAAATTGAAAGAAGGAATTGGGTGGAGTGTGAATAGGGTGACAAATAAATTCACAAACCTGATTTTATTGCCTTTTTTCCCCCCCACAATTCCAGAAACTATTGCAAAAAAAAATGGAGAAATGTTAAAACCACACACCTGGGACACACAACCCTAATACATCCTAGATGTGACGGCAGTCTATTGCAGTGCATCTTAAACACACTCATTCATACACAGGGCACTTTAGTGTATCCTATTCAATCCTGGCATGTTTTTAGGAGGTGGGAGGAAACCAGAGAACCCGGAGGAACCCCATACAGACATGGGGAGGACATGTGAGAGCAACGCAATACTCATTGCACCACCACGCTGCCCACGGAATAAGTCTGTATTTTAAAACCTAGATATATAGTGTGATATCTATCTTTAGGTTTAGATAGGTTGCAACCTTTTTTTAATTTTATACATTTTTATAGATCTGAAACCACAGAAAATTTGGCAAATAAGCACTCGTATTTACTGAGAAAGTCAGAAGAATGACTTTTCTGATTAAAAGCCAAAATCAAATTACATTTTATTCAATTACATTAATTTAATCAAATTACATTAACAAGTAATTACAGACTTTGGTCTGTACATTGGTACTGAGCTTTTAGGTAGACATTGGAGCACCGAACAACAAACACCTAGCTAAATGTGATTTCTGGCTTTAGGGCTAAATAAATATATTTACAGAGTTCGCAGGTAAATGTGTGTTTTGTTTAATTAGTTGCTGTAAGGACAGAATGTAACCACTGAGTGAAATCTGTCCACCGTTGTGCTCGAGCCTACAGCAGAAAATGCTCAACATTTAATTAAGCTGTGAAAGTCAATTAAAAGGCTGGTTCAAATCATACAGCTCGCCTGTGGCCTGTGACTTCCTATTAATTCTGCATCTGAACTATGATGAAAGTTTGTGTATTTGCGGGTGGTTGAAATAACGAGATCATCTGGGAGGCGTTCCCAAATTGCATATTTATCCATATTCATATCTCTGCCTATTGAGAGTTAAAATGTTTAATACATGAATATTAAATATGAACATGTTTTGGATGATCGACTACATTGATGTAAAGGGGCAAAATGTGTGTAATTGATACCAGACTATTCAGAAAATGATTAGTCTCCATATTTTCCTTATATTTTCTCTAAACTAGAAGTACAATCTTTGTGTATAAACCTTCCAAAGATTATTACAAATAACACAGAAATGCAATAATAATACAAAGAATAATATGGTTCATTCATATAGCACCTTTCTTATACCCAAGGTTGCTTCACAATTCAGAAAAAAATGCACACGGAAAAAAAATTAATTAACAAAACAAACAAAAAAAACCCCAAACAGAATATAGTTATATAAGAGAATGTTATCCTCGGCTCTTAAAGTGAGGTCTGGGGGTCTTCAGCGGTCTGTGAAGCATAGCCAAGGGGGTCTGTGATTTTCTAATTTCGTTGCAGTGGTGAAAATCACAACTCACCATTACCAAATTTATTATTCTTTTAAATAATGTCAACAGGAAACTAATGACAATTTTAATAAAAATACTGGGGAAATGTTCAGATATTAGAAATGCAATGGCTCAAATTAATAGGCAAATATTATTTAAATAATTTTAATAATATTATCATTTTAATAGTTTGTTTATAAAATAAATCTGTACTTACTGGGTTGGGATTATTTTACAGTTAATGGGCTCCCTGACTAAATAGTTTGTATATTTGTATTATATATATATATATATATATATATATATATATATATATATATATATATATATGTGTGTGTGTGTGTGTGTGTGAATATATGACTTCACAGATATAATACAATACAAATATATCTACCAAAATATCTATATTTACAGCCGATTATTGCACTGGAAATCCCATCTGAGTGGTTGGTCTAAATTTTCATCTGCTGGAAATTCTCAAACTAGTAAATTTCCATATACAGCCATCACTTTTCTCTTATTTGTTTTCTTTGGAAAACCTGAGGTGCAGATCTGTTACTGGAAAAATAGGGAAATGGAGTAATAAAATCCAAGTGCAATGGAGCAAATCAAATACTAGGCCCATGTTTTTGAAATATTAAGCATTTTTATTTTATTGCTCTGTGTTTTTTTGTTGTTGTTGCTATTTTTTTTATAAAATGAAACTGCATCAGATCGCTGTGCCCTCTGGGTAAATTCTACAGCCTACAGTGGAGTTAACTCGATTCCTCATCTAATGAACTTCAGCGTTTTATACAGATATGGGGATTCACCCAAGGGAAAACAATCTCAACTCTTAACCATGATGTAGTTCAGCTGCATGATCACTATAACTGTTTAGGCTTTTAGAAAAAATGGTTCTTCAAGGGTTTTTTTTTTTTTTTTTTTGAGTCAAGTTCTTTTCTTAAGGGTTTGTATGGCTTCCTAAAAGGTTCTGGAGAAGGTTCTAGGTTTTGTAAGCTTCCTGATATGGAAAAACACTGCTGTTTGGGTTCTACTATTATGTATAACCCTTAAGGGTTCCCCCAAGAAATCCAATCGGATTTCTTTTGTTAAGGATGTAGATGTTGTTTGCAAAAAAAAAAAACGTCTACATTCTTAACAAAAAAAGTCAAATTTAAAAGTTTTAAATGGTTCTGTGCTAATTTTATTCTCCAAGGTGACAAAAAGTGGTCACCAATTTGGCATATTTGACCTCTAAACCTCTTAATTCATATTTTTTTCATTCATTTTCTGTCTGCTTTTCCTGGTGGCAGGTCACTCCAGACTTCTCTGCTCCCAGCAACAAACTGCAGCTCCTCCTGGAGGAATCCCAGATGCTCCCAAGCCAGCTGTGAGATATAATCTTTTCAGCAGGGTCTGACCCGGGGTCTCCTTCCAGTGAGACGAGCCTGATACAGCTCATGAAGGTAAGGCGCCCCAACCACCTCACTGGCACCTACTCCGAGGATCACCTGGATTGTCGAGCTTGTCATCCTATCACGGAGAGTAATCCTAGCAACCCTGCGGAGGAACCTCATCTCCACTGCCTGTACTCACAGCCTTATTCTTCTGGTCATTACCCTACATTACTGCACGTCTAAAAATGCAGTTCTTGACTAAATTCTACATTTTGTAAAAGTATTAAACTGTACTTTTCTTTGTCACTGGGGTGGTACCCTCAAGAGTAGGGTGCATCTTTTGCACCTTTAGTGTGTATTTTTACAGGGTTAATGTACTTTTATAAAGGTTTTGGATACAAAATTGGACCTTTGATTGGCTTTTAGAGGAATACTTTAAAGGTACACTACATCAAGTCAAGTGTAGTTTTATTGTTATTGTAGAAAGGATATAAAATAAACACACAGGACAATAAACACACTACATGCACCTTTTCCAAGTAAGAGACATACACTAAAAGCATAAAAGATGTATCCTTGAGGGTTTGTATAGTACAGTAGGCCTATAGAGTACCCTTTTGGATAAAAGTGCAAGATGCACCTGATAGAAAAGTAAATTATAAATTTATAAGCTTGGTGTAGCCTACCTAATAAAGTGGCTACTTAGGTGTATTTCGGTTGCAGAAGTTGGCAAGCTCGACTACCCCGTGGCTGTTTGTTTGCTCCAACCTTACTTGCTATCAGAGTAACCATGGCAACCAGGAGCGCACTGAAGTTGGGAACGCCCACCAGCGCACACCGTAACGCGCAGTCGGTGCGAAGCGGCGGCGCTGGGATGGAAAGCCCATTGCAGCCGCAGCGTCGCTTCCTCCTACAGCAGCGCCTCCAGCCGCAGCACTGCGCACCGCGAGAGGAGGAGGAGGAGGAGGAAGAGGAGGAGGAGGAGGAGCGCTCCGGCGGGCGGCGCGACCCCCGCACCTGCACCTGCCACGCGCGCAAGAGCCTCGTTTGTCACGGGACGTCGTCTCAAACCCAACTCGGCACTTCAGTAAGGACGCCGTCCGTCTCGTCTTCCCCGAGGCAAGGGTGCCGGTACAGCGCGTGTGAGCTCACGCCTTCTAGTCATGGTAGTTCATCCAGGCAACATCACCACCGCCACCACCATCACCACCACCACCACCATCATCCGCAGCAGCCGGGAAGCCCGGTCGGCGAGCCCCGCCGCGAAATAGCCGCCGTCGTGATGAGCGGCTGCAGATACAACGGCGGCGTGATGCGGCCGCTGAGCCGCGCCGGCTCGTCGCGCCGCAACCTGCACGAGTTCGACTCGGAGTCGCAGCCGCTGCAGCCCGTGTGCGCCGTGGACGCGAGGACGGAGAACCGCACCAGCGCGCCGGTGCCGTACTCCACGGTGGACGGCGGTGGAGGCGGCGGAGGAGGAGGAGGAGGAGGCGGTGGAGGTGGAGGAGGAGGTGGAGGAGGCGGCAAGCAAGGCAAGAAGAAGAACCAGAACATCGGCCAGAAGCTCGGCCACCGGAGGGCCCTGTTTGAGAAGCGGAAGCGCCTCAGCGACTACGCGCTCATCTTCGGCATGTTCGGCATCGTGGTCATGGTCATAGAGACGGAGCTTTCCTGGGGAGCGTACGGCAAGGTACAGAACCGCGCGCGGGAGCGTGCAAAAGTGCGGCTGCTGTTTCCACACACTCAGCAGGGAGAATCAGAGGAGCAGTCTGGCTGCTGATCAAATGTGCACACAGTTTAGAAATGCCTGAAACAAGGGTTAGGGTTAGAGACAAGACATGTGGGGGCAATTCTGAGGTTCCTGAGAAAACAGTGAGGACTTTTTTCTTTTTCTTTTCGCAGACAGAGAATGAGCTTGTGTTTGTTTCGTGTGTATCAGTAGTTTTGAGTTACAGTAATGCAGATAAGAAATAATGAAAGCCTGTGACCACCAATAAGCCTTATACAAACTGCAGCACTCTCTAAATGGCAGGACTTGTTTAGGTAATGTATGCAAACAACTTACTAAAATAACAGAATGATTCTGTATTTGAAGTTTCAGTTAGGAAGACTTTAGTCCTACATTTGTTTTACTTTTTAACAGAGAGATGAGAGTGTGTGTAAAACTAAAGTCTGAGATTAGGCTACTTAACAGCTTTGCATGATGGTGGTCTTCGCATTTATTACTTGTTTAGAGCAGAGATTTTCAGCTTCAGTCTCAGGCACCTAAATTTATCTAATTAAGGTTCCTGATAATTAGTTAATCTGTTGGATCTCAGTAATGTGCTGCTCCCTGTTCCCCTGCAAGTGTCTTCTGGGTTTTGTGTACCAGTGAAGCTACATTGTTTGGACACTAACCTACAGCAGTGTGCACACGATACTGACACTATACACTATCAAGTGAATAGGGTGTGATTTCAGACATACAGCCCACATTAGCCTCATAGATCCAGTGCAGAATTAAAGAAGCAACACCAAGCATGTCTTGGCTGATTGACTACAGCTTTATTTTCCCAAGATCTACTCCTTTAAGCGTTTCCGAGGACCAAAGGTTCTCAATTCAGTCCGTAGATACCAGCAGCCAGTCCATGCTCTGTATTCCCATCTAGTTCCTGACACACATGAGCATTCTGTCACATGTCACCTTTACAACTTGCTCAGACGAGTCTACAGCTGGTACTGAACCAAAACATGGAGAGCGTCCTAAGGTCTTTAAGAACCTCTGGATTAAACTACTTCCTGCAACATTGTTTACAGCATGGCCAGCATGGTGGGCTCCTGCCTTGATGTTAGCTAGAATGCGTTCATTTGCTTTAAAAGAAGCCAACTAATGTTACAACGAGGCATTGCAGTTGGAGTTCATTGGCTACGTATAAATATAGCTAGCTAAGAGCTCGATAAAATAAGGTACTTAACATAGCTACTTTTTCAGGGCTCATAGCATTAAAGCAAGGGATTGTCATTGATTGTCATTAGATAAACATCCCCTAAGTATTACATAAAATAAGGTATTAAATAATCTTACATTAAACAGAGGCGCCACTGCAGTAGCAACACAATGTCTACATAAATTACATAGCTAGCTAGCTTGATAGTAAGCCACTATTCTTCTATTTTTGAGAGGAATCTCTGCACTAGCTAAACAATGTCTATATAAACTCCGTAACTAGCTCTAAGCTGTATTTTGTTCTTCAAGCAGCATCACTGCAGGAGCTAAAAATTATCAGCATAAACTACACTGCTAGTTTCATAATAAGCTACTTTTCTTCTATTCCAGTAGCAAAACATTATCTAGATAAATAATGTAGCTAGTAAGCTTCGTGATTGTGCCCTGCGATGGGTTGGCATCCTGTCCAGGGTTTCCCCCGCCTTGTGCCCTGAATCCCCTGGGATAGGTTCCAGGCTCCCCCACGACCCTGTGTAGGATAAGCGATACGGAAACTGGATGGATAGATGGATAGTTAGCTTCGTAGTAAGCTTCTCTTCTTCAAGAGACATCGCTGGACTAGCAACACATTACAGAATAAACCACGTAGCTAGCTAATTTGCTTTATTTTTCTGTTCTTCGCAAATCCTCACTGCAGCAGCTAAACATTATCTATCTAAACTACTTAGCTAGTTAGCTTGGTAGTAAGCTACTATTCTTCGAGAGGCAATCCTGCTGTAGCTAAACACTGTTTACATAAACCGCACAGCTAGCTAGCTTCCCAGCTTGCGCACTGATGCTGACATAATGTTTATTGGTGGGCCAACATCGGGCCAGAGTTGGGCCACTTTGGCAAATTTGCACTTTTCTTAAGTTTGTTGACGCTGGTGGCCCGAGTGTTGGCTCAACGGACAAAATTAAATTAGATCAAAGTTGCCATCCAATGATGAATGAATGATGTTGGTCCTATAGGTGCCTGAAAGCCTATCAGCCCTGGTGGCCCAATGTCAGTTTGCTGCATGGGGTAGTAAGCTACTATTCCTCTCTTCTTCAAGAGGCATCAATGCAGTAGCTAAACATTATTTACCTAACCTACGTAGCTATCAAGCTCAACACCAAACCAACTAAGGTGGGGTCCTGAAAGGTAAGGGACCCTCATTCTCACCACCATCTGTGACTTTGTGGATAAATTGTGAGCAGCTATAAACAACAGAAAGCATGCTAATTGACCAAGTAAACATATGCACATAAATATTTCAGCAACAGAAAAGAGCATGGAGAAGCACAGTTGGCACAGGTTACTTTAACCCCTTAAACTCTCAGCTTAGTATTATTCAGTAATTAATTCAGAAGCATATTATTCAGTAGTTCTATGAATTATTCAGACTACATTGAAACTAATAGGAAAGGTATGTGTTTACAGGAGAGAGGAAATGTAAGTCCAGACCTACAGACATGTCCTGGAAGTTTCAGGGGTTAAGCTGCAAAACTTAAATGATCTGATTTTTTTTTCCCCTTCTTTTTCAGGAGTCGTTGTATTCATTAGCTCTAAAATGCCTGATAAGCCTTTCTACAATCATCCTCCTCGGCTTGATTATCATATATCACGCCCGGGAGATTCAGGTAACCCACATACACACACACACACACACACACACACACTCTCTCTCTCTCTCTTCCTGTTTCATATCGGGTCCACTGTAAATCACTTAAAGCAGCTTTTGATGAGAGTGTAGTGTGATCTGTGCTACATCCTCCCTCCTGAAAACATGTTCAGAAGGGCACTTAATGTGGTGGTTAATAATACACAATCAGATTACATCGCCTTGGAGTGTATCCCATCCCTTAATCAAATTATCCTCTGAAATCCGCTGGCTGTCTTGAAGCTTTCACTCCTGAGAGATGTGTGCAAAATGTAGTATTTTTTTTAAAACATCAGTCAAAACCATATATTTTGAAATGGTGATATTTTGTGTAGGTCAGCCCTGGTGTTGAACTGAATTAGTGTCGTAGGGGATCCCCTACAGAAACTCATTTCTAGTCTGAGAACGTGACTGTTCTCTGGAGGAATTCATCACTGCTGATTTTACTGTATGCACTGCCACCGTGTTAGGCTGCTCCAGAGCCTCGGCGTTCTCCTCCAGCGTAATTGTTTCATTTCGGTCATTTCAGCTCCTGAGAGAGTTAAGAGAACACTCCGGACTCTCGGCTCGGCTGAGCAGCTCCCTGCACTTGGACAAAGCTCAATTTTATGACCTTGCGTCAGAACTGCGTTCAGTTTTTTTCCCTGCGAGTCCTGATTTCATAGCTCATGTATTTGTGTATTGGGGTGAATTGCTTTGTTAAGAGAAAAAAAAAAAAGAAGCAGTTTTGGAATCTTGTAAATGAGAATATGATTAAGGCGTTTGTTCTGTTTCTTGTTTCCTTTCTAGCCTTTGAAAATAGAATCAGCTCTCATAGCAAGATCTCACTTATTCTCTCTCATTTCATCCCCTACTGCAGTCACTAAGTGCCGGATGAATGCTTATGTTTCATTCTGGTTTCTGTGATCTGAAACAAATCAAGAAATGACTAAAAATACTGCACCACTGTCATGATGGATATTTTATTTTATACACACTGGCTGGAGGTGTGAAGATCAATATCGAGTCCATGTTTGCATTCTCAGCTTCCAGCCACAGTATGAGAAACTATAACGATGACTTAAAGTGTTATATTTCAGCAATTTAGACTATTACCAGGCCACCAAGCAGGTACTTTTCCATAAAGCAAAAGCCTGTTCAGTGCAATGCACTCTATCCATACATCATCATCATCATCATCATCATCAATGCCTTTTTTTCTCATTAGATGCTCAAAAGGTCCGATAAAGCAGCTCTAGATTGATTTAACATGCGCAGCACTGCATTATTGCAGCTACAAGTGAACCTATTAGACCATTAAATTAGTCCAGCGCTTCTATAGATAACTTATCATTAAAACAAATTGATCACTTTATTAGTAGGACAGTTTCTCGTGATTTAGTTTGCATGATAAGTGCCGCATTCTGCAGCGCTGACCGTACACTCGGTCATCCGTGCCGTGATTAAGCGAAATCACAGAGAAGGAGTCTCGATGTGTTCCAGAGATAAACCTGTGAGGTGTTCGGAGACATGAGATCTCTCAGATAACCTCAAAATGTCAAGCTCCAGCAAAACTCATCTGACCTTCATCCATCGTCAGACTCACATCTTCATATCTCCTCAGACATGGAGATGATTTTAATTCAGAACAGAGACAGTGGATGTGGATTTTGGTGTCCCTTGGAATAAATTACTTTTAATTAATCTGTTGGAAATAATGAATGGTATTATGTATTTCCTAATTAGAATTGCCCGGTATGAGAAGATAGGGGAAGATGCTAATAATAATAATAATAATAATAATAATAATAATAATGAAGACAAGAATTTAGCTTTATCATCATTCTTCTTCTTCTTCTTCTTCTTGTTATTATTACAGTTTCTTCACCTAATAAATTCATTGTACTGCTTATTGCTTGTCACGTTAATAAGGGAACAATCTTGCACGCTAATAAAAAAAAAACACAAACCCATGAACTCAGCTAGTATGTCTTGGAAATGTGTAGTTGTGTAAGAGTAGAGAATAAGATGTGTCAAGACTGTGTATGTTTTCTTTCACAAAAATTTTTTTTAAGTCGTTTTTTACATACTAACAATCCAAACTCCACACTTTCCATTAAACATGCCTGGTTTGTGTATAAGATTGTTAATATAGTGTTGATGGTTAGATGAACTTTTGTATAAATTCTCTTTAAAGGTGGCATCAGCGATTATTAAGTCACAACATTGTTTTTTGTAAAATTTGATGAAGTTCCTTCACATTCCATTTACTTCAATTAAATATCTGGTCAGTCTTTGTAAACAGGAGAAAAATGAATGCTATGCACCAGTAACTTTCAAGCAGTCTGGACACGAAGCCCTGAATATTCAGAAAACTGGCATTCTGATGCTGTAGCACAGGCAGTGCGTTCCTGTGGGTTGTTGTGAGCGTAGCTCTATTGGTTTCAGAATTTCAGATGTAATTGTGTGAATGTAGAGTTTCAAAACAGCTAGCTTTAGCTAACGTCCTGAAAAAATGTAACTTCCAATACCTTTAATAGTGATTTGACAATTTCTTATGAAATATTACACAAGCCTTTGCGTAATAGCCTCAATTCACCTTGTGCATCAGTATAATTTCATTTAATCGTAAAATTTCATAGTTTATTCAGGTATTTTAAAAGATCAGATGCAAACTATGGTTTAAATCTAGCTGCTTTATTAGTAAGTAAATAATAAGTAATAAATAAATACAAATTAATGTTCTTTTGTCTGACGTGGCAGTAACATGAAGCCTACATTTATTACAGTAATCCAGGCAACAAGGAAGAGATAACACGCAAATCAATGTCCTGATATCATAAAATAACAGACTAGCCAGATGGAAAGGACATGACGATGCAAAGCGGAGATCATTACATTTTAATATTGCGTCACTTCGGCAGCGTTATCTTCCTTGTATCACATCTGCTGGCCATTGTTTAAAAGTTGTAAATGTTTTGTTTCCTTATAACTGAATGATACAAAGATATAAACCATATTTTATTTTGCTAAGATATTATCCCCTCCCCCTCCTCGTATAACTAAGCTACGTTTATAGTTTTGTTGCTATGGTTACATCTCAGCGGGCATTATTTCTCACCATTTGTTGCCTTTATTTGAAACCTTTCCTTGCACTGAAGCCTGTACATACTTCCTTTCTGTGTAATTTCATCATTTTTAAAATGTTTAATAGAGTGATGCAATAGCGTACCAGAAATATTGGTTTTGGCTAAACCATTACTTATCCCCCTAGTTCATTAATTTAGACCTGTGGTTAATTCTTTGAGGTGTCCTAAGATAATAAAATTCCTGACACTTGACAATCAATCAGGAATGACTATGTTTCATGGCCATGCTGCAAAAAAAATAGATTTTGTGAGAAATTTGTATGAATTTGTACAAACAAAGGGTGATATGCAAACCATAAACACAACAGCAAATCAGAAAACACAACATCAAAATGAGAAGCTCAGCAGCAAATTTGTGTAAACAAAACAACAGCAAAACCACGAACACAACATCGCAATCGGAAATACATCATTATCTCAAAATGAAAAGCTCCTTAGTAAACATTGCATGCTGCTGGAACATGGGAAAATTTTTAATTTTCAGTCTGTTATTAGTTAACTGAGTCTAAATTAGTGAATATGAAGGCATTATAATGAGAAGTAATTCTTTCTCTTACGTTATCCCCGCCCACAATGTAATCCTAATTATGTCTTTTCAATGGACTGGAGCCAATAGAATTGTTCCAAATGTCCAAGTATTAGACTTTTTGGGTCAAACAATAGTTTCCCCAAACTTAACCTTAAGCACAAGATTTAAATGTTAAAGCATAAAATTTTTATGTGAAAAACTGTGAAATAAGTGCTTAAAGAAATCAGGAAAAAGATCAGAATGCCGAGAAGATCCCCATCTGGCACTACTTTATTATAATAACACACCCAGTTCTTGATGCAGACAGGACCTGCTGTTTTTTGTGTGCGTGTACAACTGCTGCTTTCTTCAAACAGAGCGTGTTTTGAGACCAGCCTTCCCTTGAAATTTGAGTCGCTCTTTCCTCCTTCCTCATCTTCCCTTTTTTTTTTGTAGTACTTTATGCTCATTATAAATCTATAAAAGCAAGCGTGCCTGCTTGAGGGAGAGAGAGAGAGAGTGAGAGCGAGCGAGAAATGAGCGTCTGAAATAGCATGCTTACAGAAGTGTTAAGAAATGGCACATGGCATTGTTTCTCCCCTTTCACAAACATTCGCAGGAGGACAGATAAAGTCCCGTCTTTGAGAAATAGCCTACACCCTGATAACTCAACGTCCCGTGTTTCTTTTGGTGCCTTTAACTTATCACTTTACCTCCTTCTCGTACGCATTTGCTAAAGTTTAGCATTAGAAAACACTCAAAGCTGATTCCCAGTAGTGGCAGAAACACCGTCTTGCGCATTATATTAGCGCTCATGCTTCATCTTGTCGTCAGGACTGTAAATATATGCAGAAACCTTCACAGAATTTCAGAAGCCCGAATTCATGTGCGAGGGAATTTTTTTCCTCTTGTATTTAAGGCTTGCACGTCTCAAAGGGACATCGATCTTCTGAATGGTTTGCCAGAAGAAAGGTGCTGCCAGTGTAAATGCCACACTCACACACACACACACACACACACCAAAGCACTCTTTTTCACATTCTAACCATCGCTGCTGTTCAAGAAATTCTTTCTAAAAGCATTTTTTGCCTGTCGGTAGGGTTATTAGCATTACGAAATGTGACGAGTTAGTTGGCGTATAAAGCACGGATCGTTTCCAAGCTTCTCGTTTTTCCATCTTTAATTCAGCAAGCCGGAAGAATCCGAAGAGACCAGGCGCCCGTTCAAAATGTTTAGCGCATCGGGTTTGTTTAATATGTGTCAGTAGCTCCCATGTGGGACGGCAGAGGAACCTGTTAGCGTGGGTGTTGTTGGACCACACTGCCATCACTTTTTCCTCCTAATGCACACCCATTTTCACTAGCAGTCCATGACTCAAACCATGATAAATTCTAATTTTATAGAATTTTATATCAAGAAGTCATATTGAGCTCCTTGTTCCATTACTTTCTCATTATGTCGATCATTTGCTATAGCTGGTGGCTATTATTAGCTCGATTGTTCCTCTAATCTTTCCTTGATGTTATCACACTGTAAAGTTGTTACCACTTTATTACCAGCAGCTCCGGCGGTTGCTGAATCATCTACTTTTCCACTGAGCTGGAAGTTATTGGATTGTGTAGGTTTGTGACAGCTTATAAAGGCTGGAGGTCAGTCAGGCGTCAGTGTAATACACTGTACTGTAACATACAATCATAGCTTAAGATTAAACCTGTGAAAGAAGAAAGCAGCGGCGCTATTTTAGGAGGCCACGCCTCCTTAACTGAGAGACAGACACAGAGGCCACGCCTCCTTTACAGAGAGACAGACACAGAGGACACGCCTCCTTTACTGAGAGACAGACACAGGGGCCACACCTCCTTTATTGAGAGACAGACACAGAGGACACGCCTCCTTTACTGAGAGACAGATGCAAAGGCCACACCTCCTTTACAGAGAGACAGACACAGAGGCCACTCCTTCTTTACAGAGAGACAGACAGACACACCTACTTTACTGAGAGACAGACACAGAGGACACACCTCCTTTTCTGAGAGACAGACACAGAGGCCACACCTCCTTTACTGACAGACAGACACAGAGGCCACACCTCCTTTACAGATAGACATACACAGAGGCCACACCTCCTTTACAGATAGACAGACACAGAGGCCACACCTCCTTTACAGATAGACAGACACAGAGGCCACACCTCCTTTACTGAGAGACAGACACAGAGGCCACACCTCCTTTACAGATAGACAGACACAGAGGCCACACCTCCTTCCCTGGGGCAGCATCTGTCTTAACCCTGTCCATGTTTCTTGAACGTATTTGTACATGTCCAAATTTTCATGTTTTGAATGCGTGTTTAGAATATGTGTGTCTACTCATGTGCGTGCGCGTGTGTGTGTGCATGTGTGTGTGCTCAAGAGTGTGTGAGTGACAGTGTCAGTCTACAGAGGATGTGTCGGATCTCTAATCTGGTGGTGAAACGTTTCCTCACTGACACAGCAGACAGGTGTCTCGTTTCCAGTCTTCACCGCGACCTTTGTGTTTTCACTGCGCTGACGTCTCCTGGACAGAATTACAGTCCAGATACAACACGATTAAACCTACAACACTTTTCCGTAAAGATTTACCGTAGTGACTGTGGGTTGTCATTAGCTAATCCGTACCTCCCAGCGAGCATAGGTTTAGCGTTAAACAGGATCGGCTATAACCTTTACGTCCTGCTAATGGACACCGGTTGATGAAATACTCAGAGACCATCCATCTCCTCAAAGTAACCTGAAAGCACAAAGTAACCTCCTACAGGGGCATCTATTTATGCAAAGTGGCCTCTTACCATCTCTCTGTTTGATATTATAAATAAACCATGGCGGTCATTTCTAATTGAGGCGAGCCTCTCTGGCCGTAATTCACTAATGAGACGGAGCGATTTCTTTTCCCAGTGACAAGATATATGCTCCCATCTCCGCATTACACAGATTAAATATTGAGCCCCGCTCCATTAGTTATATTGAGCAGCCTTGAAACCAGTAACCGGTCTGCACTGCCTAGCGGAGTGACAGATGCCGATGACCGTCGAGTCTCGCGTCAAATCCCCTTCTGCCTGGCCAAAAAGTTCTAATCAATAGCAACACAACGTCTAAACTCATAGGAAACAGAGGAAATGGAGCATCAGCACTTGTCAAATCCATCAGGCTTAAGGAAGACTGACTGCACAATGTCTGGCATTTTATTATTATTTATTTTTTCCCAGATTAAAGTCATTTTAAACCATTAAAAATAATCAGCGTAGATTTATAAATCGTTTAATGTTGTAACTGTCTGAGAAATGACTAATAGCATCTCTACAGCTTTGCTCTCATTAAAATCCATGATTTCATGAAGATGCATAATTATGCAATTTGGAAATATTCCATGTCCTCCTGACATCCTGTACAGAAATCTGGCTAGTTAACTGCAGGGTTGCCAGATCCACAGTTTCCACATTTCCATCCTTGCTGATGCAATTTTTTCTCTTCTGTCCACATGTTGGGGATGGACATTTTGCATAGATTAAATTAATTATATCATTGTTTTGAAGTTAAAATAGGTAGTTATGATTCAAATAAAGTTGACTGGCAGGTAAAATGGTGCATTTATTGTACTCTTGCTATTAAAGGCGTATATGACGGCGCTGTAGAATTCTCATATCTGATTGGTCAGAAGGAGTTGATTAACTATAACAGCAGGTCTGACAGTAGTCCCAGCATATGTAACAAAGAAAAATGTATAATCATTGATATTGTGAAGTTTTCTGTAAGGAGATGTTTATTTAACATTTACGGAAGGAGTCTTCAGTGTCAGCGCTTTGTCACAGTCAGGACAAATTTTCAGGACAGAGGAGTTTTTTAGGTTTTGGTAAGATGACAAGCTGTGGTATATTTTAAAGAGAGGGAACGACTGTTGGTTTCACAGATGGTGGACGTTAAATGTAACAATAAACAGATAAAATGTACTATGATGTACTGTTGATTCATAAATTAATAGATGTCATTTTTGCTATGGGATTAGAAAAATAAAACACTATGGAGCATGCTGTTATAGGAAGCTACAAGGTGGTAAAACTTTCCAGTTTTTTTTCCTGAATTCCTGAAATAAAACAGTTCTTGGTGACTTCTGGACTCTACAGCACCTTGAGAACCGAGATACGATCAACTGTCCAGTGTTTGCCTCCTGCTGTATGTTTTATTTACGCCATGAGCCTCCAGGAAATCCTCTTGACCCCTGGGGTTTCTTTGATTCATTCGGTCACGTCGTTGCTCAGGTTAGCTTGGTTTGTTGGCTGTGTAACTTAACCTACGCATGTATATGTGCGGTGGGCAAACATAGCAGCTCTACCCGTCCGGTGGCTCTGACACTCCATGCGGAATATCTGATGTTCGGAGGTGAAGACCTCTTGAGGATTGTGTTGCAGGTTGTCCATTACCATAATTAGTTTTACCTAGCGAGTAGCTTTCCTTGCACAGCCCACTCTAAATGTTTAATCACCGCGCTTTGGAGTAACAGACTTTCAGAAAGCACTTTCGTGACAGCCGATCACCCCTAGTAAACAGACGAAAGCTTTTCATCCCCCTCCTCGAGGCCACTTTGCTGCCTTGAGGAAGATCTGTATTTTTATTTTTATTTATTTTTTTTTTTTTTTTCAGCTCATCTCTCCCTGTTTCACTCACACTGAGCTAAGCAAGTGTGGCTTGAAGCACACAGTCTGAGTCGGAGATGCTGCATTCCTCACACTTGTCAGAATTACTTAGAAGCTGGAGGACTCAAGTATTCCTGACACCGATCACAGGGCTATCTTTGATAGCTCTGAGCCGTGCAGCATGTCTTATGAGATAAGAGGACATGAAGTTCAGAAAGGGAAAATCGAACTCATTAATTATACAGCTTTGACATATTTGTTTATTTCCTCGGGGAAGCAGATCAGGCTTTTTATGGCTTAGTATATCATGTGCATTGTATCACAAAATGAAATACAGTATTCCTTTCATGGACACACTTTGAAATATTGTCCTATTTAGAAGTCATCATTCATTATTTTTACTTTTTTTTTTTTTTTTTGCAATATCATTATATACGTATCTTGTTGCATCCCGGGTGTATTTCCGCCTCGCAACCACGAATCCCAGGATAGGTTTCAGATCCACCGTGACCCTGAACAGGATAAAGTGCTTACCGAAGATGAATGAACGAATTAAGAATAACAGTTGAAAGAAAGTCAGATTCTTTAAGGCTCACTAGGAATAAAACAAAAATAATGAAATTAATCAACGACAGAGTGGTGTGATGCGTGTGTCAAAAAAGGAACAGCTGTACAATTGCTACTATTACTACTACTAACAATAATAATAATAATAATAATAATAATAATACCACATTTCTAACCCCAAAATGACTGCAGCAATACAGAAGAAGACAAAAAATTGAAAAGCTTAACAGCAGCAGTCTGGAAAATGCAGGACACGTTATAAATGTACAAGCAAAAAAGTCAAACAGACAAAAAAAAGAGAGAATCAAGAGCTCTAAAAACTCTTAAGGATATAGCTTAAAGAGTTTACTGAATTAAAGTAGTTTAAAATGCAGTGAGAGTATTTTTGTACGTTGTGTGTGTAAGTGTAATTTTCGTGTGTGTGTGTGTGGGGGGGGGGGGGGGGGGGGGTAGGGTTGTTGTCTTATAACATGATTATGAGTGTATGATTAGTGTGTGTAGGTGCAGTCAGGGAGCTTTAATTTTGTTCCACACGGCGTGTCCTTGAGTGGAACGCACCGCCTAAAAGCTCTGAGATGTATTTCTGTTTGAATGATTCGTGGGTTTGTAACATGCCGCTGCTAAATATACGATCTAGGTCATTGATCCCATTTCACTTCCAGTAATGGAACAGAGGCATTTTTTTTCTTAATGGAGGGAAAATATATATATATATATATATATATATATATATATATATATATATATATATAAATTGTTGGCAGAGAGGCATTTTATAATTTGAGATTCTCATTTATTTACCGCAGAGTTTTAGATGGTCCTTATGTCCTCTGAATTATTGAAGCATCCGGGCCTTTTTCACGCTGATGACGCGCAGCCGAGTGGCAGGGAGCGAAGTGAATAATTAACCACGAAAGGGGCTGGGACTTCTCTGAATCGGCTCTGAATCAGAGCGCTTTGCGTGAGTGAAGGTTTCCTGCAGGCGATAAAGGCCTCAGGTATTCGTTTCATACCCTTCACACCCCTAGCAGATTTCACTAATGAGCTCTCGTGCCTAACAAAGGAGGGGTGTTAACTAGTGAAATCGGGCATTGTGCCGCAGGGTCAGATCAAATACCCCGTAGCCTGTGACGAATGGCTGCTGTATAGACTCTGCATCGGGAAACTGTGTGGACTTTTTTCAGGATTTGCATTAAATCAGCACTAGACTGGGCTTGCATTCTGTGGCCCATATATTTCCCAAAGCAGTGTATTTGTTATCTGAATCCGTACTGTCCGTATCTGTATCTGTTTAGTGCTCTAAATATCCGTATCTGTATCTGGATTTAAGTGGGAGTGTACTAAACTGGAAGGTTTTTTTTTTAAATATGAACTCTACCGCTCTGCCTCCAGAAACACTGGAAAGCACTTGGAAAAAAACAGGGCTAGAAATGACAGCACTGACAGCATGGCTCTGACAGTTCCTCAACCTCAGCTACATCACTCCAGTAAACAACTGGTCTCAACTAGAGATGTGCGCAAGACTGTTTATTTTATCCCGATATTTAAAAAAAAAGTAACTGACATTTTCTAACTAATTTAGTTGGTTCTAATCTCAAAATACAAACAAACAACCCTGCCCAGGCAGTTACTAAAGATGAACGAGTGTCCACTGTAAAAGCAGCACCACACGTTAATGTTAATAAACGTCTGTCTTTATTTGTTCCGCAAGCTTCCTATCTAACCACGCACTCGCAACTTCTGAAAGTAAAAACCAGAAAAACAAAAACCAGATGCCCTGTGAAACTTTCTGGCAAGTTTTCTAAAAAAAAAATCCGTTTAGAACACATTAATCTGTTTATTCTGCATAATGTGTTCATATTCGGTTACATCCCTAATGCAGTGTGAGGGTGGAGAAGTGTTAGTGGTTATATACTTGGGAAAAAAGTTCCATGTAGCACCCTAAATTGTCTCGGGGGAAACCCTTAATTGTTCCATGTAGAACCCTATAAGATTGGTTTTCCCATTTATAAAAGGTTTCAAGTAGAACCTCATTAGAAATATAGACAATCCAGCGACCTTTTGAGGAACACCTTTTTCTACACACTTAAAAAAATTAAAATCTGGAATGAGTCGTTGTTGTTTTTTTCCTTAAAGATTCTGTGTAGAACCCTACATTAATAGATTTCCCATTTATAAAACCATTTCAAGCAGAACCTCATTAGAAAGATTAGAACTGTTGAACATCCAAAGAATCTTTGAGAAACCTTGTTTTCTAAAGTCTTAAAAAAAGGTTAAATCTTTAATGCTTTTTTTTTTTTTTTTGGTTTGTCTCATATAGAGTCTATATAGAGCAACAATGGCTTTCTTATTTGGAAAAGATTTCAAGTAGAAATTTCTTTTCATTTCTAATGATGAAAGTTAGAAGTTTTGACCATCCAAGGAACCTTTGAGGAACCTTTGGATCTTTGGTTTGTCCCAAAAAGGTTCATTTATAGAAGGTTTCTGGTAGAACCTCATTAGAAAGGCCGCTCAAAGAACATTTGAGGAAACTTTTTTCCTGAATGAATTGTTAGTTTGTTAGTTATAAAAGGTCTCATGTAGAACCTCATTAGAGAGATAGAACTGTTGAATATTAAATCAGGAATGGTTCTTTGGTTTGTCCCTTAAATATTCTGTGTAGAACCCTGAACCGAAGATTTCCATATCAGAGGCTTCCAAGTAAAATGCCTTGAGGAACCTAAGAACTGTACATAATGTTTATTTAAAGAACCATTGAAGAACTCTCTTTTTTTGAGAGTGTAAATGGATTTAAAGATGTTTTGGTGCCACTACACACATTTCTACTGTGGAAATCTTTTCAGGAACCCAAGAACCTTTACATAAACTTTTCAGGAACCCATGAATTTTACACAAACCTTTTCAGGAGCCCTGGAACTTTTACAGGAACCTTAGGTACATTTGTACAGGGGAGAAAAAAACATATTATTTCCTTTTCTTACAACAGCATGTCCCCAAGTTTGTTTTAAACCACATCAATTTGTTGATTAAACTAATTGAATAATGTCAATTTTTATCTATTTTTAGTTACATTTAATGCTGTGGAATGTTGGTAACAAGTTAGTTCCTGTTAATACTTGTGTTATAGCAGGTATGAATAATCATTCCTTCACCAGCCTCTTTTTTTCCCTGTCTTGACAATAAAAAAAAAAAAAATGCAGCTTCTCATGTAATGGAAAGAAATGAACGTTTTTGTTCATTTTTAGTCTTATATTATCAGCAGAATCTGCCATGTAAGTCCCTATGAATTAGCTGTCAGTATATTTGCCTTGCAGCCAGAACTATTGTCAGAGCTGCCGTTATAGAAAATTAATCAACACCTTCTGACCAATCACAATCGAGAATTCAAAAGGACTGTTGTATAAATCACTATAAAGAGCAACACAACGTCACTCGCAACAAGAATTTCATTTGAAAAGCGCTCGTAGACTCGCCTGCTGTTTGAACAGTAAACTCTGTGAGTGCCTTCAGAATGCGCAAGCCTCATTGAAATTCATCGCGTCAGGAGTTTATGCTTTCCTCCTGTCGTATCTGAGAGTTGCAGACATGCCAGATAGAGTTGAGAGAGTTGAGTCTGAGAACAGGAAAGAAAGATGAAGAGGGAGAACGGTGAAATATGTGGCGCTGACGGAGAACGCCGAGTGGACCTTGAGGTGACAGACAGCTCAAGGAGGAAGTAGGGAGGGAAGTTTATCTGCGCAGATTATCAAGGAGGGGAGCCGCTTTGACAACGCACCCCTTTGGGTGGGAGTTATTTATCGAGCCGAAGGTGGAGGCAAGTCTTTTTTTTTTTCTGATGGAGGAGAAGAAGGAGGGGGAGATGTTGAGTGGTTCCCAGGCATGAGCCAATTGCAGAGAAACATGGTGGCAGTGCCTGAAAGATGGGCTCGAGAATGAACAGTGAGGGATGAGTGCTGGCACGGGCTGCTGAGCTGAGATTGAAATTGCAATGTATGTGAGTGTGTGTGTGTGTGTGTGTGTGTGTGTGCGTGTGTGTGTGCTGAAAATAGCAGAGGATTCTTCTCAAACCATAGGGAAATGGACGCAGTCACAAACACACTGCTGGGTAGAATCTCCCTAAAGATTATAACACAAAGATCATAGTAATATGCTAAATATGATATTATATGGCGCAAACAGTGCTCATGTTTACATGCAAAGATTTTCATCATTCCATTGCGAACTGCAAATTCTGAATGAACGATTCATAAAAACAGCTTACACTGCTGAAGATCTCTGATCACCTGAATGTTACATGCAATCTGAACCTAATTTAATGGCCATGCGAGGTCTCAGCGTCTTATCGAGTCTTTATCAGAATGTAAGAATTAGCCAGTGTTTGCTAGTCTGAGGTCTTATGTGTTAAATGATGTCAGTCTCAGCAGAATCTCAGCTGCTTCCAATGTTCTTATTGAAAAGACAGCAGGAGAGACATTATGCGAAACATTATTAGATTCTCTTCCCCAAATCCAACCTCACAATTGTTTTTTTAATCTAGTAAAAACATGCAGTATGAAATTGTTTCTTCACAGAATCTGCATTTTTTTGTGGTCGTTAAATTGGTCGTTGTGTAATACGATGAAAACACGCACGTACAGAATGTAAGGTGATGGCGAAGGAAATTTTTGTCTTTAATGGACTATTAAAGGAGAAAGTTAATAATAATGCTGAGTGTAAGAAGAGTTCCCTGCTTTCCTCCACCTGACTCCACCCCCTCTGTTGAAACTATATATGCCATGGGAGCTTATTTTTAGAGTAACAAGAGAAACAAGAGACAGATACTTTTCATGGTAAATTTTTAGAAGAAAAAGGATACTAATCTGTACATTTCCTCGACACTGAGATGATCCACTTCCCTTTTGTGCCTTTAATGTGTAATGTGATATAGTGTATACTTTAAAAAAAGATTTAAGGTACAGAACTGTTTTCAGAGTAAAGCTTTAAAGGTAAATTATATGGACCTTTCTAGGTTAAAGGTACCACCCCAGTGACAAGGAAAGGTACCGTTTAGTACTCCTTTTTCTGAGCTTACAAAAATGTGATTCAGTTTTTCTTAGGTATCATTGAAATTATATAGTTATTTATAATATATAGTTATAAATTAATTTACTCTTTCTGTTTATCAAAGTTACTCGTTGTGTATTATTGTTGGTAATACTCATTGCTGAACCAAAAGTCCAGAGGGTGGAGTCGGACCTGATCCAGCTCCTCCTACCTGGGCGGAGTTGAACCAGGGGGGCTGAGACACCTCTGTGTTTCAGGCTGGATAAGTGTGTTTGTTGTTGCAGCGTCTCATGGGTTAGGGGTTAGGGGTTAGGCTTATAGGAGGAGTTGGATAAGGTTCGGCTCCACCCCCTGGACCTGCTGCGACAGCTATCTCGATTATTAGACTGCATGTAAATATGGTGATTATTTTGTGCCGATTTGTCCCTAATTAAATTACATATCACACAGAAGAATCATTTGAAACACAGTGAATTATTTGAAATATAATATTTCAGTCTGTTTTCAATTTTTTTCCGCACCACCTCAGCTGTTTATGGTAGACAACGCAGCGGACGACTGGAGGATAGCCATGACGTACGAGCGCATCTTCTTCATCTGCCTGGAAATCCTGGTTTGCGCCATCCACCCCATCCCAGGCAAATACACCTTCACGTGGACAGCACGCCTGGCCTTCTACTACACGCCGTCCAAGACGGACGCCGACGTGGACATTATCCTGTCCATCCCCATGTTCCTGCGCCTCTACCTGATCGCCCGCGTCATGCTGCTGCACAGCAAGCTCTTCACGGACGCGTCATCACGCAGCATCGGCGCCCTCAACAAGATCAACTTCAACACACGCTTCGTCATGAAGACCCTAATGACCATCTGCCCTGGCACCGTGCTGCTCGTCTTCACCATTTCCCTGTGGATCATCGCCGCCTGGACTGTCAGGGCGTGCGAAAGGTGTAGCACACACACAAACACACACATACACTGTTCAGGCTGGGTTTACACTCCAACACACACGGTTACCGTTCGTATTTGTCACTGCACCCTGCAGCGTAGCAGAGTGGCATTAAAATTCTGTTTACGTTCCACGCTAGAAAGAGCAGCGCTAATTAAAACAGCATTGATTGGGCCTACAGCGGTGACACATCTGCTGTTGGAAAACAGTAGCATGTTCTCTTGTCAGTGTTTTTTTATCATCAGATAAGGGACTGCAATCTAATTTAGCCTTTCCTTGGCTCCTTGAGGGACGCTGTCAAAGTTATAGACACCTTCACACAAAGAGGAACATGTTATAGTGCTATTCACTATACACAGTATAAAAACACTGCTTCTCAAAAAGACTCCTGGGAATTCCTGCACTGCAGATATCTGTTTTTCCTACACCTGACTCATCTAATGAAAGCTTTGATAATTACCCGATTAAGATAATTAGGACTACAGCAGAGGTGCTGTGCTGCTACAGAGAGAAAATGTCACATATTCGGAAGTGTGAGTCGCAGCACTGAGGGGCTCTCCTAAATCCCCTGTCTGCTTGGGAAAAGTATGTACATTGCGGTGTTTCGAGTTTATTAGGTATACTGATATAGTAGCTAATAAACAGCCACCTTAAAACATTCACTTGAATAGGAAAGAATCTAGGATAGTGGAAAAGGGATTTGTGAAGGTGTCTGTTTTTTCGTAGCAGTTCCTTTTGCTTTCTGCTGAGTTTATCAAATGATCAAAAAAAATAAATAATTGTGAGGGGCTGCTAATTATTAAATCTTCCGCACACCAGACTTGCCTCACTTTTGTCTTTATGTTGCCCATAGTTATTAAAAAACAATCCTAGTATCTTGTTAACATGTTCACTGAAGCTCCACGAAAGTCCGTCTAGTAGAGTCTGTCCATTTTTGCTAATATCTTTACCTACAAGGCAGTTGTCTCTTTTTTACCGAGGGACGAGACTTGCTATCTTCTTACTGTTTCAAGCAGTGGTCTGCTTTTGGCTCTCTGACCACTATGTTTTGTCTAACATCACATCCAAGCAATTCAATTAAATTCAATTCTGTTTTACTTGTATAGCACTTTTAACAATGGATATTGTCACAATGCAGCTTTACAGAAATATATAAATTCCAGATATAAATTTTAAATTTATCAGTTTATCCCTAATGAGCAAGCCAGAGGCGATGGTGGCAGGGAAAAAACTCCCTGAGACTTCATGAGGAAGAAAACTTGAGAGTGCGATTATAAATAAATCCCTTCTTTAACTGTGTATTACATGGTCAAAAAGTGCAATTGTGCAAAACTGTTTGTGGGAATTGCAGTCCATATCAGCCATCATATCAAAGCTGTTTGTATCAATTGCAGTCCAAAGTCATCTTCATGGTTTCTAAGTGGTACCATCCACAGTAATCTCAGGTGTCTTTAGGCTGAACATATGGGGCCATCCTCAGCAGCAGCGAGTGATTTCCAAGTGATGAGAAGTCCAACCAGAAGTAGGGCATCCAGATGGATCAGGCAGGTCCAGAGAGAAGAAGGTGTCAGGATCATTGGTACCTCAGGAGTACCATCTGTAGCTTCACAGAGAGAGAGAGAGAGAGAGAGAGAGAGAGAGAGAGAGAGAGATTATCAGGACTCAGATTATTAGGTAATCTCATTGTCATGTAATGGTTAAGGACAATGTGCATTGTGTGCAGAGTGCAAGCAGGGACACCGGCAAGACCAGCTATCACAGCATAACTAAAAGGGAGAGCCAGAAGGTAACACAGACATGAGGGCGCCCTGGGGCATAAAGCGGCCAGCCACTCCACCGTCAACAAACCTGAGTGAAGGCGAGAGTGTTGGGGGGGACAGCATCCAAACATCCCAGTTCACCACAACACTGCATGCCTGTGAAACCTCCAAATCTGCGCCTTTACCTAAGAAAAATCAGTGTGGTTGCTGCTTTAGCTCCCAGTGTAGCGTAGCTATTCATTAACCTGGCATTTTATTATAGGGTAGCTAGAGCGTAGCCAAGTGTCAGCTGGTGTATAGACAACATTTCACCTGAGCTGTGTGTCTCACCCACTCCGAGTTTGGAGGATTATATTTGGCAAAAATTTGGTATTTTCTTGTGTTGTTTTTTGAAGTGATATTATTGAAGCATAATAATTCACTTATTGGCTTCTTTGTATTTATGAACAAGTGACAACTTCCATTAATCTTCTATATAATTATAAATCATTCAGCCTTTTTCTTAATTTTATACAAATTAGTTAGTATGGTCACATGACAAATGCAAATGATTGGCAATTGTAAATTCCTCAAAGAAGTTCTATGGCACAGGATATCGTCCTGTCAGTGTCACTCAATTCTCTACTCTAACAAATTCAGTTCTTATGTGTGTCCGGGCTCCAATCAAAAATGGAAGGAAAACTTAAAATCATGATACTATTTAAATGCATATGCACAAACGTCCACATCAGTAGCTGCTACAAGAGGCAAACTTAGAGTAACACCAATGACTTGGCACTTGCTACATACAGGGTTAGTCACAGCACCTGTAACTGAAGGAGAATGCATCTTATAGTCTTGAAAATATGTTAAGCCATACTTTAACCAAGTTTTGAAGTAGCCCTGAACTCACAAACTCCTTTGAGCGTCTGACCAATCATAGGTTTTGACCAATCATAAGCAAATAATTAGAGCGTTATGATGTGGTTCCTGTGAAATTTTAGCCATTGAACTTTTAGCCAGCATGCTAAGCTAACTACCTAGCTAAGTTAGATAACTAGTGATTACAAAGGCAAGCTAGTTTAATAGCATAGTGCTAGCTAGCTAGAGTTAAGATTAGGATGGGAGGAGCACCAAAACATTTTAAACAATGTATTATTCTCCAGGTTTTTAATAGCTTAAGATGACATTTTAAGGAACATACAGTGCAGGGGTTCTCCACTGGGAGTGAGAATAAGTGTGTATGGCTCTGTCTCCCTGTCATACCTCGCAGTCTGGAGCGTTTCTCAAGTTTCATTCCTGGAGGTGCTTTGTGAACGGTCATTTAGGGAACAACCTGTTTAACAGCACGCTTGGAAAACTAGGACAAACGCCTGTCAGGTCACCCTGACGCTTCAGTTTTCAAAGCACACAAACTTGTGATTGGATTAACACAATCTGATGCTACAGATGGCAGCTCATATCTGTGGCTTGCATATTAAACGTTTTAATATACGCTCTCTTAATTAGCTAATCTCTCTGATTAGCTCTCTTTTTTTTTCAGTGTAGCTGCATTCATTATGAGGGAAAAATCTGATCCTCAATCTTAAATCAATATGGACCAGAGAGTGAATGTTACAGAAGTGCATTGCTGCCACCTAAGAAGAAAACTCCCTATCGGTATCTCATTAATTTGAGAAAAGTTACTTTTCTTGTACAACGATCTTTTTACTAGCAGAAAGTATCTCATTATTATGAGAAAACATCTCATTATTACAAGAAACCTTCTTGTTATTGTGAGAAAATGTCTCCTTATTACCAGAAGACATTGCAGTACTACAGGAGAACATCTCTTTTACAAAAAAGCATCTTGTTTCTACAAGAAAACATCTCATTATTACAAGAAAACATCTCATTATTACAAGAAATTTCTTGCTATTATGAGAAAATATCTAGTTTTTACAAGAAAACATCTCATTACTACATGAAAACATCTTGTTACTATGAGATAATGTCTTGTTACTATGAGATAACATCTTATTACAAGAAAACATCTGATTGTTTACAAAAAAGTCTATTTACTACCAGAAAACATCTCATTACCAGAAAACATCCCACTACTACGAGAAAATATCTTGTTACTATGAGAAAACATCTCATTGTTACAACAAAATATTTTATTTTCATGAGAAAACGTCTCATTATTACAAGAAACCATCTTAATATCAGAGAACATTTCATTACTACGAGAAAGACAAACTCTTTAAACATCCCTTTATTAGAAAGAAACATCCTGTTACCATGAGATAACATCTCGTTACTATGAGATAACATCTTGATGCTACAAAATCATCTTGTTAATATGAGAAAAGCATCTTACTTGATGTTTTCTTGTAATATCAAAATGTTTTCTTGTCTCGAGACATTTCTTGTAGTAAAGAGATGATTTCTCATAATAACCTGATGATTTCTTTAGTTACGAGATGTTTTCTCATAATAATGAGATGTTTTCTTCTAGCTGCTTTCTCATAAAAATGAGGTGTTTTCTTGTCGAAACAAGATACTGTTCTTGGAATAACGAGATACATGTCTCGTAATAACAAGATACTTTTCTTGAGATGCTGAGGGGGATTTTTTCTTTGAGGACAGTAAAGTGCTTCTGTAGAATGGAAATCTCAATTAGTTTTGTCGATTTTTAATAGTGTGTGTTCATCATGCGCATGCTGTAGGTACCACGATAACCAGGATGTAACCAGCAACTTCCTAGGAGCCATGTGGTTGATCTCAATCACTTTTCTAACCATCGGATACGGGGACATGGTCCCTAACACGTACTGTGGCAAAGGGGTCTGTCTTCTCACCGGGATTATGGTGAGTCTGCTGCTCGCGGTTCGTTTTTTTTTTTTTTTTATTTCCAGTCATGTTCCTTTGGGATTCTAAAAGCAGGACTGTGCTTCTGTAAAGTGTGTAGCTTACTGATATACTGCTGTAGTGTTATAAAGTACAGTGGATAGAGTGATATTGCTGTTTATTTTGCTGTAGGAAATCAAACTCGAGGCAATATTTAATATTTATTTCCCCCCCCTCCCCCCCCTCCCAGGGTGCTGGTTGCACTGCTTTGGTGGTGGCCGTGGTCGCAAAAAAACTGGAATTAACCAAAGCCGAAAAACATGTACATAACTTTATGATGGATACGCAGCTGACAAAAAGAGTGAGTAAATTCAATTCAGTTCAGTTTTATTTGTATAGATGTTGTCACAAAGCGGCTTTCCAGAAATTCAGATGTACTATATACCAGTGAACTGTACAAATAAAACTAAAAGGACAAATAAAAGCAGTGTAGCGAGAACTTGGGGTTCCTGTGATAAAATAGGCTTTTTAAAAAAGGGTTTGTCAAGCGTTTTTTTGTTTTGTTTTGTTTTTTTTTTGGATGGTGAGTCACTGAATTTCTGAAAGGTTTCAACTCTGAGCTTTCTGAATGGAAAATCCACATTTAAAAGTTCTCACAGCTAGAGAAACCACACACTGTAGAGTGCTAGAAGGAACCTAGGTATCAAGGTAGGATATAAATTTAACCCTTTCATGCTTAATGTCCACACTTATGGACAGTCAATTTAAACTTCTTTTTTATAGGAAAATAAGATCCAAATCACTTGAGAGCATTATTGTAATCTTTACTGTATATTAAAAAATATATATTTTTGTGTCAGACTCCACTGAACACCTTTTTTACACACTATTTTTTGGGTTTTTTAATTTAGTTTTTGTCTTTTTTTTTAAATCTTTTTTTTACCTCCTTGTGTTATGCAACAGTCCTAAAGAGTCTGAAAATGTTCAGAAATGATATTTTCTATAATTTCGGTCTTCAGCACTACATATTGACTTGAATGTTAAAAATACAGTGCTGCAGTGTGAGTAACCGTGTATTCCCTCTTCCTCAGGTGAAGAACACTGCTGCAAACGTTCTCAGGGAGACCTGGCTCATCTACAAGAACACCAAGCTGGTGAGGAAGATGGACCACGCCAGAGTCAGGAAGCACCAGAGGAAATTCCTCCAAGCCATTCACCAGTACGTACTGTCCTTGTACCAGTGTTTCACATGTCAGTCTGCAGTTGCGTCTTCTCTGTGACCGGAACTCCGTTCTGAGCTCTGAATTGTTTGACACCTGTAGCGCAGGGTAACAGCGATGGTGGAAGCGTTGTTTCTAAAGGACAGCTTTATTTCAGTATCACCGCTGTTGATTATTATTTTGGCGTTTGGACAGGACAGTGGCAACCAGTTCTGTGCTGGGGGTTTATTTTCTGTACGGGGTTGTGTTTTCTCTGCTCTGGCACACTCTTCTGGTATTTTTAAGGGGTTTCACGAGCTGAATGAGTTGTTAGGCTTGAAATTTTATGAGCATTCTGTAGAAGATTGTCCTGACCCACAGTATCTGGTTTTAAATCTGAACCCAGCTCTGACGAGTGCCAACTGGAGACTAAATAAAGTCCAACAGCTCTAATGATGTGTAACGATGTAGTGATAGCTGTTGTCAGATCATCCGTAAACAAAATGAAAAAATATAATTATAGAAATAGTCATTTAGAACATTTTCACACATTTGACTTTTGATTGCACTGAATTTTAGCTGCTCACCCAAATGGAACCGATTTACTTCTTTTAAAATCTGTTTTTTTTTTCTATATACTATAACTTTGACCGTCCTGCCAACAATGCCAGTGACTCCAGCATGCTAGCCTGAAATCAAGGTGTATTCCCATGATTTAACACCAACAAGGTAATAAAAGTAGTGACGAAAGATAAAATATGGATAAAATGCACAATGAAATCAGTTAAAAGACTTTCATTCATCCTTAGTAGATGCTTAGATTAGATTCACTTAGATTAGATTAGTTAGATTCGGCGCCTGTTCCAGGAATACTGGATGGTAGATGGGAATACATCCCGGATGGGACGCCGGTCCATTACAAGGCATCATGCAAACACATTCACTCACTCATTCACACCTACGGGCAATGTAAAGTAGTTAAACCGCCCACATGCATGGGAGGTGAGAGGAAACCGGAGAACATGGAAGAAACCCACACGGATAGAACATGCAAAACTCTGTACAGGCAGTAACCCGAGCTCGGGATCGCACCGGGGACCCTGGAGCTGTGAGGCGACAGCGCTCACCACCATGCCGTCCCTCTAAGAAACCTAATACCCATCCCAATCCTGAGAAATACTTGAGAAATAATGTCAGAATCGGACTATTTCCACCTACGCAGTTATATCACGCTCTATCTGGTGTGTTAGAGCCGAGAAAACACACAGGACTGTTGGAGTTACTTAGCGAGAACTCAGAGTAAACTTGGCACAGAGTCAGTCTTAACCTTAAAGCTTTTTACATATCAGTCTTCCACAGTGTTACCAGTGAGCGTGCGCTTCCCACAGGCCTGTCTGGACTAAAAAGTCTTTTTAGTGGAAAATGCCCGTTGGCCATGTGATATGCTCCATTTCTACTCTTAATTTGTGCTCAGAAATCTCAGTGGGAGCCTGAAAGTGACTTCGAACGTGTAAATCCTGCATTAGCCCCACTGTTTAGCACCAACACACACTTTGCTTGACATTTATAGGACATCTAAAAGCAGCGGCGCACCCTGTAAATGTCACTCTGTTAACTTGGCAGATCGGGGATGTTAGAAACGTGCGTTTGTGTATATGTGTGTGTGTTTGTGTGTGTGTGAATCTCTGTGCGTGTATTTCATTTAGTTTTGAGGAAGAGAACTGAAACCTTAATTACTCGCAACGTTCTCTTTTAAATCTTAATAAGGAAGCCGGACAGACAAGCACTTGAAGTGAAAATAAAGGTGGATCGGGAATAGGGAACATTTTTTGAGAACATTCCGAACGTCCTGAGGCTCGTCCCGTCCTCCCTTTCTCCTTTCTATTCATGAGGGACCCTGTCCACCTCCCTTCATACACACACTAACGCGTTTTCTCTCTCTTTTTCTTTCCATGCTCTTTGATTCCTTTTTCTTTCCTCTCTCTCTCTCTCCATCTGTCACTTTTTTTCTTGCTTTTTAAAATCTGTTCATTCATCTCTTGCCTTCTGTTCATCTGCCATGCACCACTGGCTTTATGTTTAACTTGATATTATCAGCAAAGGAAACACTGTGGGATTGTAAATGATTTATATTTGAAGCTTACTGTGTCTCTTCTGACCCTCATGACAGACGTTTAAATCCGCTGTGCAAATTTATGCACTTTATCTTGTTGTCAGTGTAGTACACATTTTAACAGTATGGTAAAATGGTAAAAAAAATATCACCTTATGACACCTAAAGACATTTTCACAATACGCTATCTAGTGTATTTGTGGCGGTCTGGGAAAACCCTTCAGAAGGTGAAATTTTTAGCGAAAGTTACAGTAGTTTAAAGTGAAAAGGAGAAAATTGCATTTAATGACTGAAAAACACTGACACATTGCTTGTCTAAAAGCAAATGAATTTAATTTGAAATTAATTTAATAGTAAATAAAAGAGCGATCCGCACAGGTTTCCCCGGTTTCCTCACACCTCCCAGAAACTAGCACTAGTGGATGCATTGGCCATAGGTGTGAATGTGTGTGTGTGTGTGTGTGTGGTGCCCTGTGATGGACTGGCATCCCAGGGTGTGTTCCCGTCTTGCGTCCAATGTTCCTGGGATAGACTCGGGATTTATCGGTCACTAAAGGTGAATGAATATAAAAATAAAACATATAAAAATAATAAATAAATAAAATAAATATGACCATGAAGACTTGAAAATCTCATGAAAATCTTTATACCCACCTTTATTCACAGCATACAGATGTTTATTAAACTATTTTCTTATCTACCATGATTTTTATAAGAAAATAAATATAACAAAAATATTTTTACATTGTTTTGGTGCAATGGACAGTATGTACAGTACATATACAGTATGTTTTCTTAAAGTAGAGGTGTCAGTGTATGTTATAGGCCCCCAGTTTTGATCACAACCAGATTTCTCGGCATTTCTGTCTGTTTTCTGGCCAGAATTTAGCCGATGTGAGATCCGAAGGGTTTTCTCACAGATTACCTGCAAAACAACAGTACTGCATTTAAAAGCCTTTGGAAAATTGTGAAATTGCATTTTTTACAAATACATTGAAAAATAATTTGGTATAAAGCGTAATTAAATATCCATTCAGCCACTTGTTACTGCGAGTAACCGTAAAATCACTAACAGTTCCCATATCTCATGACCTAATTAATCATAATATTAATAGTATATAAGCATATTTGCATATCAATTTTAGATACCTCTACTAAGCTTTAGTCTCATTTGCAAATTTTGTACCAAACAATAGTGAAGTCAAAAATGAAGTCAATTAGGCAAAATATTTCTGGTGTCCATAGTTTGCTTCTTTAGCTTTGCAAAAGAGCTATGAGGCTAATGTTGGTGTGTGGTTAGGTTAGCACAAATAGCATGCGCAAGTAATCACCTCAAACAGCTTTGCTTCAGGATCTTCAGTATCTCAAACTGACTTGCTGGTGTGGTTTCAGACCACTGTTTCAGACCAATGTATAAAAATGGTTAAAAGTGATGGTCAAATGGTCAAAAATTGTCTGTAAAACTTAATTCATATGATAATTTCTTTTGTATATGTATTGTCCTTAATACAGACTTAAATTAAATTTTGAGTAAGGATGCATTGATAAAATACAGGTACTGCGTAACATCGTGTCTGATATCGTGCTCATTTACACGTGATCCTGTGTGAGCTGAGTGTACCTTGCTACGCTAATGAACGGACAACATAAAATGACAGCGATCTGGATGTATTTCCTGATTAATGGTGGCAATCAAAGCAAAGCAGACTGCAAACTGTGCTCTGTAAAATTATCAAGTGGAGGAAGTACAGCGTCTTCCTGTAATACAAGTAACTTGATAAAACACCTTTATAGCATTTAAACAGTATCTTTAATAGCAGTGGAACTGCTACATGTGGGAGCACTTCACTTCTCCGAGCACTGAGACATGCATGCTTCATTAACACAGACAGAAACACAGCTAAATAAAATGTCATGTGCCTTTGTCTGAAAGACCAAAAAACGACACGTCCCTAGTTTTGACTTTTGGCACAAATTCTGCACAATGCTAAACTTTTAGCAATATTAGCCTCATATAGCCTTTATAATTTAGCAATATTAGCTTCATATATATATATATATATATATATATATATATATATATATATATATATAAAACATAGCTCCTGTGCAACATTAAAGAAGTAAACTTCAGACACCAGACATGTCTCAGCTGATTTAGGGTACGAGGTGATATTTGTGTGAATTTCTTTTTTGGATAAACTGTTCCTTTAAAGTCGGCTGCATATGACATGACAGATTCTGGGGAGATAAACAGCTGAACAGCTGACAGCCACTTAGCGTTAGCATTCCATTTCCAACCCATTTTTTTATTAGCCACCTTCTGTACTACTCATTTATTATGTAAAGCTGCTGCTGGTTTATTCAATGTCATGCAAAGTTATGCTAAACCTGACGGACTGTCCTTCTGCTACAGGACAGGTTTAGACCTCTTTAGGAAGTCAATTGTGATAGGTTAGTAGGAGTTGCTGCAAGGCGCGCACACACACACACACACACACACACGAAACAAGATTAATGAGCTTGGTTTAATTCTGCAGTTTTCTGCCTGGGAAAAAAAAAACATTTCTGTCCTCCTTGAGACATAGTGAGTGTGTGTGTGTGTGTGTGTGTGTGTGAGTTTATACTGATCGATATGGCTAGCCAGTGTGTATATATTAGCCTTATGCACCCCTTCCATGATCCCTGGTAATGGCCTTTGTGTAAAAAAAAAAAGAAAAGAAAAGCCTTTTGCCTTAGATGTCATGCTGAATGTACATGCTAGCTCCTCATTTGCAATAAATGTAAATTACAGCATGCTAATTAGAGGCTATTAGCATTCACCTTGTGCTAGTCATGTTAGACTTCTTGATTTTATTTATTTAATTTTCTTTGGCTACATCCCTCACGCTTACACACAGCAGCAGAGCACTGTAGTGTAAATCTTTTCAGATTAAAACACCACACCTTTTCATTCTTACAACTTCTAGACTTCTACACTTTTAAACTATTGCTAAATATTTTGATGCGTCAAAATATTTGACCATGCCACATTAGCAGGAAAAAGACTATGCTAATTAGATTGAACTAGTGCACATAAGCTAATGCAAGTCTATGGAGAGTTAACACACTACAGTTAACACACTTTATGTTCAACTAATTTTAACCAAGTTTGCGTAGTTACATTTGTCTTAAATGTCTCAATATCTCAGGTGATATATCTGCACTGCTGATAATATAAGTGAGTTAAACTGTTGAACAAGATAAATTAAACAAGGTATATTTTGTGACGTAAAATCACAAAGCATAAAATTTTGTGTTAAACAAATGCTGTACAGCAACCTATTCATCATAATAACATAACATAATGTTAGCTACAGTTGAAGCTCAACCGTGGTTACATCATGATAAGCACAGTCTACAAAAAATCCAGTCACAAAACTAACAAATATTATGAACATCAAGTAAGAACTGAGATCGAGTTAGGACAAAGCTACACGGTATTATTCAGTATTCTTTACAGTAATGTTGTCAACCGTAAACAACTACAGCCCTGTTGATGTGCCATTAGTTCTGATTGGTGACTGGGGTAATCCTGTTATAAACAGGTGCTGATTCATGATTCATTTCCATCCAGATTGTCAATAGCCCTATTTGGACAGAACTAGATTCTCTGGATGACATCTGCGGTAAAACGTTTCACATCCTGACAGCAGTTTCATTAATGCAGGATGAGTATGTTCCTACGGGTTATTTTTCCTAAGAACCACAATGTTTTCCATTACACATGGTCATATGTTGTTTTATACACTATATGGCCAAACGTATGTGGAGTATTGAACATCCCATTCCAAAACCATGGGCATTAATATTGAATAGTTCCTCTTTTACTGCTATAACAGCCTCCATTCTTCTGGGAAGGCTTTCCACTAGATTTTGGAGCGTGGCTGAGGAGATTTGCCTGTTCAGCCACAAGAGCTCATGAGATCTGACACTGATGACGGGTGAGAAGACTTGGTGCGTAACCGTCATTCCAATTCATCCCAAAGGTGTTCAGTACAGTTGGGATCAGGGTTCTTCCACACCAACCTTGGCAAACCATGTCTTCATGGATCTCACTTTGTGCACACAGGCATCGTCATGCTGAAACGTGTTTGGGCCCCTTAGTTCTGGTAAAGTTAAATACAAAGGCATCCTAGACGATTGTGTTCTTTCAACTTTGTGGCAGCAGTTTGGGAAGGACCCATATATGGGCGTGATGGTCAGGTGTCCACATACTGTTGGCCGTATAGTGTATGTATTAGTGGTTTAAATACAGAGAACATTTACAATAATTTGAATTTATTTGGCAGCATCTAACATTATATTAAGATTATATAATTAAAGAACTGACAGAAATACAACCACTCATTCATTAAACTTTTAAAAACTAAAAGTTACCTGATATTGCGTCATATGTGAGTATAAAGTGGCTTTCTGTCATTATCTGTCATTATAATAGCCCATTTAATCAGCCTGTTTTTCAAGTTTTGCTATTTCTGATACATACGCTGTGCAGCTAAATACAGTAAATCAGGATTAAGATTATCACACCACTACAGAGTTGGCAAAAATAAGTAGTCAATTTGGACAGGATGGAAATAAAATCACAGAGGAGCACCTGCAAAAGATGGAATTACCCCAGCTCCATGTGTAAAGCAAATCCTGCATAAATAGGGCCAGTGTCTGTTTTTCTCCCTCCATCCCTGAGAAAATACATTCTGCCTTAATCATTTTAGTGTAGTTTGGATAGATATCTCTGTAAGTTTACAAGGAAATCTAGGTGCTGTATTCAGTCATCTTGTTTTGTATGTATGCAGAGATTATTTAAAAACTATATAATAATGATAAATGGTAATTTTTTTGCTACTCTAATCGTTAGGGAGCCATGTTATTTAGAGTGTGGGATTTCAGCTCCAGCGCTGGTCGCGAAGTCATCCTTCACTGCACAATCCGGTGTTTTCCCTGCTCTAACACAGCTGACTCAACTCATCAGCTCATTAACAAGCCCTTCAGGACGTTAAAATGTGTGTGTCAGCGCAGGGAAACACTAAAATCTGCACTGAAACAGGGACCAAATTGCAGAACACTGCTATACGTTATTGTTTTGGACTGTTATTTGCTTAAATGGGTTTTGATTAGAGGTTTTATAGTCTTTTTTTACAAGGCTTTTGATATGTTTAGCAGTGTTTTACAGATATACTTGGCATTTGGTTCTGAAGTGGCTTTGAAATTACGAGCCCTGTTTCAGCAATTCTGTTTATGTAATTGAATGCTAAAAGTTCAGCACTCAAAATTAGGTCAGAAACATGAATTATGAATGTGTCTTCTTTTTTTAATTCTGTAACACTGAGCCAGATTTAACTGAACTGTTTCTTTAAGGTAGTTGGCGCAGTTCCATACCCATAAAGATCGAGTGTGGGTTCCGAGTGCGGCAGCGTGCAGGGCTAAAGGCTTCAGCATTTGATTATTTGTTCAACTCAGTCCTTACCAGCATTCACTGCATCGCTTCACAGAATCAGTACATTGATTCTGATTGGTTTCTGTCCTTATTTTTGCTGATTGCCCTCATACAGGCAAAGCCGAGCAATAAGAGGATGTGGAATAGCACAGAACTGGGTGCATGGGATAATCAGGGGGAAAATATAGCAGCTGTTCTCAGATCAGTGAGGCACTAGGGGGACTGACTCAAAGGAAAACTGCTAGACCTTTGATTGAGTCTTTAGATTGAGTGTAGATTAGCTGACTTTAGATCAGTGGGTCCTAAAATGAAGCATAAAGCAGCTGATCTCAGATAAGTGAGTCAGTCCTCAGAAGGACAGTATAGAAGCATTGAGCCATTAGGGGGTGGTGTGTATAGTAGCTGGCTTCAGATCAGCAAATCCTCAAACGCTCAAATGCTGATTTGAATGCAGAAGCTGATCTCATATTAGTATGTCATAAAATGGACCGTGAAGCAGCTGATCTCAGATCAGTGAGTTCTCAAATTGAGAATGCAGCAGCTGATCACAGATCAGAGAGAGTCCTTAGAAGGCGTCTGCACTATCTCATATCAGTAAGTTCTGAAATGATGTGTAAAGCAGCTGATTTGAGAACAGTGAGTCCTCAGGGTAAGCAAATACCAGGTACTGCCAGGGAAGTAAAGCAAATGTACTTTATCAGACCTTAGATCAGTGAGTCCTCAAATGCACACAACAGCTGTGGAATGCTATTGAGTCTTGAAATGGAGTGAAGCACCTGATCTCATATCAGTGAGTCGTTAGTTAATACATCTCAGATTAGGAGTCCTAAAATGAATCATGAAGAAGCTGAACTCAGTACAGTACAGCTGATCTCATGTCAGGTCAGTCTTCATAAGGACAGTATAGAATCAGGATCAGAGAGTCATTACGGGGACTGTATATTAATTAGCTGACGTCAGATCAGTAAGTCGTAAAAAAGCGAGAAAAAAGCAGCTGACCTCAGATCAGTGAATCCTGAAAAGAGTCGTATAACAGCTGATCTCAGATCAGTGTGTCTTCAAAGGGAATGTTTTTTAGCTGACCCCAGTTCAGTGAGTCCTCAGATGGGAACAAATATCAGCTAATTTATGAGGCCTCAAAAAAATGGAGTGTATATCAGCTGATCTCAGATCAGTAATTTCTCAGAGAGTGTGTATTGCAGCTGACCTGAGATCACCGAGTCCTAAAATGGAGTGTCCATCAGCTGATCTCGGATCAGTAGTTTCTCTGAGAGTGTCTATAACACCTGACCTGAGATTAGTAGTCCTGAATTGGCCCAATGACAGATCAGCGTGTCCTCAACGTGTTCTGAAATGGACAGCAGGTGATCCAAGGTCCATGTACTTTTTGGTCATTCTATTTTTGTGCATCAGAGAGCTGATTTAAGCCATGTTCAGCACAAAAAAAGGCTTTTGTTTCACTACCATCATGCGACAAAATCTCTGGAATCTTTCGGAATATGATTCCATAGCCATATTTAAAGCTAATTAAAAGCAGTAGTCATAGGTGTATTGGCTGGCCTTGACCTAATGATGTACAGCCCTTTTTCTGTTTTAGGTTGTTGACAATTTCAAATCAAATAACCATTTCCTGGCATGAAAACAAAACAATCAAAAAAGTACACGGACCATCCCAGAGATCCCAAATCCAAGATCAGTAAGTCTTCAGACGGACCTTATAGCAGCTGACCTCAGCTCAGTAATTCTTCGGACAGTAGTTGATCTCAGATCAAGGCAGGGAGGGGCGGCGCTGATGATGACAGCAGGATGCAAGGACGATGATGTTCCAGGGATGAAGGTTACCTGTCACAGTGTTTGCATGTTGCCAGAGCAGAAAAAAAAAACAAAACGTGAAAGGAGAATGAATGAAGGAGTCAAAGACAAGAGGATGTCAGGTATCACTCTGAATACTCAAAATTCCACTGGGCCATTAATATTGCACAGTG
The DNA here is from genome assembly GCF_027358585.1 of Pangasianodon hypophthalmus. Classification (NCBI taxonomy): domain Eukaryota; kingdom Metazoa; phylum Chordata; class Actinopteri; order Siluriformes; family Pangasiidae; genus Pangasianodon; species Pangasianodon hypophthalmus. The sequence goes on along the minus strand of NC_069726.1, from coordinate 20,973,312 downwards.
ACACTGTAAAGCCGTGTGTGTGCGTGTGTGTGTGCAATTCTGCTACTCCGCTGCTGTTAAAGTGTGTGTGTGGGGTGTGTTTGTGTGTGTTCTGTAACTGATGCCTGTGTGTGCAGCAGTCCATGCACCACCTGCTGTGTCTCTAAGCCTAGGAGGAACATTAGAGAAAGCTCCAGGATGAGCCTGTCTCATTTATCCAGCAAAACACAACTGCTTCTGCTCTCTTAGCGAAGGTCACGCAGAAACACTCACACGCAGATCCATTTTTATATCAGCTGATGACTCAAAACAGAGCCGAGTTGTAGCTTTAATGGTATTGGCTGTTGCTGGGGCAAAGTACGCTGTGCCAAATTGGCAGCCAGGATGAACGCTGCATCTAATGCCAAAGAGCAGTTAATATTAATGTAGTATTCTATATAAAGTATGTGTACGAGTGTGTGTGTGTGTGTGTGTGTGTGGAATTAATCGAATGAATGACTGAACGATGTGATGATTCATTTGTCTGTTTTGTTTTCCCTCCTTTCCTGTGTGTGTCAACCCAACTCAATAGAGCGCGAAAGTAAGTGCCTCGTGCCTCCAGATAAACACCTGCCGTGTGCATGCGTCTGAAAGCTTGTCTTTCTACCCCGACAGTCTGAACACACCAAAATGGCACTCCCTCATTTGATAAGTGAAATTCATCCTGGATTTGTTTCTTCTCACTTATTACTGATTCTGTACTGAACGCCTTGGTACACTTTCTGCTGCGCCATTCCTATATTTCTATATTGACACTTTTTTTTTTTCATACCTGACACATTCCACACGCTGACAGGACTGACCATGCAAACACACGTTTCTTAAAGGTTTGGTGATAAATTTTCACAATTTACATTTACCCAAATGTAATCAAATTAAACAGCCAAGATAATTTTGCTTCCTCGGTTTTGCACTTGAGCCACAATAGTAATGTGGCTAAAGTAATGGAAGTCTATCTCACCCAAAATTTTATTTTTGTAAATATCTCCCTCCAACAAGTCCTCTAGTTGCCACTTCTTGCAGTTTGAAGGCGAATCCAATAAGCATCAATTGACCAGAGACATCCTAGGACATCAGTTACTTTGCCAGCTAGGGCCTGACTTAAATCAGTCTACAAAATGGGATCCTGAGTAACATAAAAGCACTCGAATCGCTTCAATGCCACAGCCATCTGAGTCCAAGTGAGCAAAATTGTGTCTCTGGATGGGTGGAATGGCATTACTCTCTCCCCCTGTCAATCACAGCGACACTAGCCATTCGTGGTTGTTTCCAAGCTCATGTATGCAGAAGAGGGTAGATAGCGCTTGGTTTAGTGTTTAGCTGCCCTGTGGTGTAGCATGTGTAGCTTTTCTAGAAGATGCGGTGGCTAGCTTTACATGTCTCAGAGGAAGCACGTGTTAGCCTTCACCCTCAATGATTTGTAGCTGTCATGTGATATGGGAGAGCTGGCTGGTGGGTGGGAATTTCCCACGACCAAACTGGGGAGAAAATGAGGTTAAAAACATAGTTATCATTTGTCGTTTTTTGCTCAGTGGTCATCTTTGATTTGACCTCTAAATATATGTCTTTTCTTTTGGTCTTCACTGCAAAAAAATGATCTTAGCCAGTGAACATATCTTGAATACAGGCAAATTTATCTAATATGTCTTATTATGAGATTATAATAAATCAAATGTTTACAATTACAATATGCAATATTACAATATGCATTTACAATTTCATGCTTTGAATGTTCTTAATCTTTTAGCAGATAATTTTGCTTCTTTCTAGAAATGCTTAAAATTAGAAAAATGAGAGCCAACAGAAGACTATTCCAAGCTTTAAATTAGTAAAACAAAATGGTTTATAATCATAGATTAGGTTTATTGTAATCTTATAATGGGAAATAATAGATGAACTCATATATATTAAAGATATATTCACTTTCATATTTTCACGCAGTATTTTTTAAGTTTGACATTTTGAATATGAATTCAAGTCATTTTTCCTTGATTAAAAAGTTCACTCAGGCTGAAATATAGACATTGCAATTAATAACTTTTGCACATTTTTATACATGTCTCTGTGCTCACTAAGAAACTTACTAAAAGTTTAAAGTGATTCAGATGATTATATAGACATAATTTAAACTTAAATTTGTAAATACAACCTCTATTTGCTATTTCACGCATCATTTATTTAAAAATGAGGTTATGTTGCTTAAGGATTGCTATTTTTTTTTAATATATATATTTTGGTGTGTATTTACAGAAAAGATTTTAGGTGGGATAAACTTCCATTACACTTGAGTGCAACACTAAAAAGAAAATTAGATTGTGTAGATTTGATTTTTTTCACTGAACCATTCCATTAACACCTCCCAGTCCAACACACTCCACAGAACACAATAATGACCTCACATTGTTTTTTTGTTTTTTTTACACCTTTTCCAAATGAATTTCAATTATTAATGATGGAAGGTGTTTTTCCTACCATTGCTGCATGAGTGTGATGATCTGAATCCTTTAATCAGGTAGCTACTGATTAAAACTCGGGTTTGCTTCCATGAACCCAAGGATGACTGCTATCAAGTTTAAGCTCTGAAGTTTCTCTGCCCTCTAATTACACACATTTAGCAACCTTACTATCCAAAAAAAAAAAAAAAAAACTGTGGTGGTTCATCTTTGGGCTCGGGGAACCAGATGTACGCCTGGAGCTCCATCTGCCTTCGACTTTCCTTCCATATTTTCCTCCTCGGTGGCCCGGAGTGTGCTGAGAGCCAAGAGAAGGGTGCCATACTGATCTGGACTTGTGGAATTTCATAACTTCCTGTGTGCACAGGAAGTGCTGTGGACTGTATGTCATATTGAAGGGCTGAGACACATTTTATGGCCAGTCTATCAGATGAGGGGGAATGAGGACTGGAGCCTTTATGACTCAGAATGTGTGTGTGTGTGTGTATGTGTATGTGTGTGTGTGTGTGTGTGTGTGCATTTGAAGGTCAGAATATGCCTGAGGGACACCCCTGCATGTCCCTGTCCCTTTCCCAAATCCACACCATTCTGCTTTTGAGCCAAAATGAGCAGCTTTCTCTCTCAGCCAGCAGGAACCAGCTCACTCAAGCAGCTCTGTAAATTAGATACAGGATAAACTTGAATAAACTTGAACGCAGCACATATGAGTGCATCCTCACTGCATTACTGTCCCTGATTTAACCGTTTCCATTTACTGAACCACTATGTAGTAATGTTTTATCCTATAAGACCACAAGATTAATGGCCCTTGAACTTCAACACCTATTAAAGCTGGATGTAAACCTTGTAGGTGGTCAGTAACTCCAGAACTAATGGTCTGTGAGAACCCTTCTCTCTGATTCGATTTGAATTGATTCAGGGGAGCTGTTCTTCTCACAGACAAACAAAATTCAAAATGGCCGCCACACAACAGGATTAAAGGGATGTTAAAGCCACAGAAGAAAAAAATCAAACGCACACGACTAACGACAAATATAGTCAATCTGAGATGTTTGCTGTGAAAGTTTGCTTCTTTAGTTTTGCACTGGAGCAACAAGGCTAATGTAGCTAACGTGATGTCACTCAGACTTGCCGATGAGGACGCAGGATTGGGGTTAGACTGCACTCTATATAAATGAATAGAGCAAAACTCTATAGCGGCAGCCATGTTGGATAACCAGAATCACCATTTCCCTAGCGCAGTTTGCTATTGTTCCGCCTCCTAAAGCTTGAAAGCAGAAAACTTGTAGTTATACTACAAGCTCTAACTGTTATTTGCTATTTTAGAACATTATTTATTTGAAAATTTGATTATGTCCTTTAATATTGTCGTTGAAGTGAGTACAGGAAAATTCAGGGACAGATTTATGGAAAGATTTTAGTCGAGACAGACTTCCCTTACTTTTAAACCACAAGATGTTTGCAATAAATTGGAAATTTTCTCTTATTCTAGTTCTAATGTCTGGTGTTGGAGTTAATGTGATGGCCCAATTTTAGGGCACATTAAGAGTGCAAATCCGGATTAGTCTCCCCTGTAGAAGAAGCTTCCACAATTGTCCTGTTTTTTTTTTTTTGCAGTGTGGTGACATTGGCGCCCACTGCTGGCATTTCTTGTCATTACAGCTCGGGGTTTCTGTAAACCAATCTCTCTGAAATTGCTCCATCTGGGCCAATCTACCCTCTGTTTCCCCCGGCCTTTACACTGGGCTCTCTCTGATCTGTGTCATCAAATTCACATACACTAATTACAACATTTGGAGCGAACCTCTCCTCAAAATCAATCCCCGAACTCGCAAAAACAAAACATGGAGATGTGTTCCAGCCCTTTCCCCTGAGCGGTGTAAAGGCCACTTAAGCAGCCAAGTGCCTGGCAAACTCTCGCTCATAACTCAAAGTGCATTCCAGCCCCCTGCTCGCTTTTCTGCTTTCCATGCCCTTGAGGATGAAAGGGGACTGCACTTGCTTTGGTTAAGATAAGAAGCTCAGAGGAAACATAATTGAATGGAGGATTTGAATAATTAATGGAAGCTGTATGGATCGGGCTAAGCGGGTTGGTTTAGCAAAGAAAAAAAAAAAACAAGCTACGTACAAGCTACCTGAAAGGTTTCATAGAAATTAATTCATAGATTTTTTTATTTTTATTTTTTTTGGTGCCAGGTTCAAGGGACATATCGATCAGACATCTCAGTCTAGAAGAGGTCTAGGAGTTTTTGCCATGGATAATCTTAGATTTGCAGTTTGATCTCTATGAAGGCAGAATCTATGTTCTAGTGCTTTGTCCAGAATTACACAGTATTCACTCTGAAGTGCACTATTTTAATATTTAAAGGGTGAAAACTATCTAGAGCACTCATGAGCTGAAATTAGCTATAGACCGGAATCAGGGGTGTAACACAATACTACTAACTGTATTTCTATCTGTTTAGAGCTCCAAATAGCCATATCTGTACCTGTATTTAGATTGAATTTTGAAGTGGGTGTGGCCTAAACCATAACCACTGGGGAAAAAACCCAGAGGTAGAAATGTCAGCACTGTCAGCATAGCGTGTGAATTCTGACTCTGACAGTTCTCCATCAATCAAATACAAAGACTAAGTTTTTAAAAAATCTCACTCACACAGTTTTTACTATTTTTTAAAACAAATTTCATTGGCTCTCGTTCCCATAATATAAACTGGTACCCTACTTTAAACTTCCCTGATCACCCCGGTCACCCTGATCTTGTGATAGCACCTTTCTAGGAAACAAACAAATAGTGCGCCTCCTATTCGTGTCTGTATTTGTGTTTGTTTAGAATGCATTATCTGAATAATGTACTTGTATTCGTTTACATCCCTAATAGGAACAGATAGTGACTGAAAGATTTAAAGGTGACACCAGACCTATGTAGCGAATGAGATGCGGTTTGGGACAAAGTGGACTCGTCATAACGTGTGCCATGTGGAAAAAAAAAAAACTCCTGCCACAATCGCTAGTGATATTATTAAAGAAATCCTCCACCCTGAAACACATTGATTATGTTCATATTGAAATATTAGATTCATTTGTTGTTTGATGCAGTATTTTCATTATTTCTGTGAGAAGTTAGCGATCGTCTGTCGCTCTGACATCACAAAACGAGGACATTGTTATTGCTAGTGCAGTTACAGTGACGTTTAACAGGAGGAAAACTTCAATAATCTCAAACATTAGGGATAACAGACAGCTTTTGCTGTTAGTTCCTTAAAAACAAAACAGCAAGAGTTTTATTCCACAAATGTTCAGCGTCAACATAGAAGTAGTGGAGGCGTTGGTGCAGACATTGGGCTCCGAGTCTTTTGCGATGAACGCACAGCAGCTGTACAATGCAGTTGCGCTCTACGAGATGAGAGCACGATTGCATTGATGGTGGGATTAGCATGAATGTTGAGGCTTAGGAGCTGATCTGTTAGAGCAGCATGTACAGATGAGGAAGTGGGAGAGCTCGACAGACTAAAGGACTAAAGCGCCGCTGCATCACTCTTTTTAGGTAGAGATGAAGCAGGGGCTAAATCCTACTACACTACTATTAACAGGTAAAACAGCATTATTTAGAAAACCAAACATCTCAATGAAAGAAGTTTAAACTCAAAACGTCCACTTAGAATTTCATTATAAAATAAAGCTTGTATTTTTGGAGCTTGCTTGTTAACTCAGGATTGATTTTTCATTTAAGGTGTGTGTGAGTGTGAAAATAAACAAACCTGTTGGTGGAGGTTTTTTTCTGTGGTCGTTGTAGCACGTTCCCTCGATGACTATGATCATGAATACTACAGCACAGTCCCCTGGCTGCCTCACAGATTAGGGTTTATGGGTAAGATCCGCTGCAACGGATTCAAAAGTGGACACTTGCATGCTCTCAGGCCGCCATGCTCCGCCCCTTCTCCCTGCAAGCCTTGCATCTTCCTTCCATTTCCTCCTGTGCATGTCCCTGGACTGCTTCTGCCTTCAGATTAATGTACGTGCCTTGCCAGTGGACAACCTAAAGACTGTGAAAGTATTTTTTTTAACCTGATCACTGACCACTTGCCTGTATTGGGCTCAGATTAAGAAGTGTTAAAATGGAGCAACGGAAGCTGAATGACCAAGCAAACTCTCTAGTGGACCTCGCAAAGGTAAGAGTGACCACAAACCCCACCTTCCCTTCCTGAAACACTCTTCTCCAATAATTCAGTTGATGTCAGATGATCACATGAGTCAGTGTTTCTCCTGCATGCTGTAGAGACTACTTTCTTTTAGGTTTATAATCAAAGATGTGTGAGTCTACAGGTGTCAAATGAACAGCTCTTTATGTCTGAGTCTTGCTCTTGGTGTGGTTAGTGTCTTAGTGTCTTGTTTGAGGTTTTTACTTCCTTTCTCTCTCGTTTTGTTCAGTCGCGTACCTTTCATTGTTTTGTCTCCGTTGTCCAATACAGTGATGTTAACACAGCTCGCAAGTTTTTTTGCAAAAAGATGTGACACAACTCGCAGAGTAGCAGGCACGCTGCCCGCCTGACTCGGCAGAAATCGCACGGCAAACTGGGAAAGCAGACGCTCAGAGAGCTGATGAATCAGCTCAAACACAACCCCCCCCTTCTCTCGCTCTGTCTTTCTCTCCGAGCTCTGACATTCAGTCGACCCCATCGGGCACGTCCCAGTTAGCCACGTCCAGCCTTTATGCTGTGTGAGTCATTAGCTAATGTTACCCTGTCGTCTCCTTTCTCGTGCCACGCGTCCCGGAGAAATGTAAGAGGGTGACATTGAGCAAGCGAGGCAGCGAGGCGGAACTCAGATTCGTTCACACTATCTTTATCTTGCTGCCACGATTGCCTCTCTCCATCAGAGGGCGACGTAGCATTAATCCTGACGGCAGATGCTGCCACCAGCAGAAGCCTTGTATAATGAAGCTTAAAATAACTCTGGCAGCTGCGCAACTTCAGACTCCTTTAGTCAGCTTTCTGCAATAAAAGCCTCCCTGATGAGCTGAGCATCCTCCTTCTTTTGTGCAGTTTAATTTAGTTCTTAAAGCCAAAAAGTGCTATGAATGCAAATAAATGGATAAGGTAAGTAACAAAACCCTGCGAGAGTCCTTTGCTTTCTTAGGCAGCGGTTATGCTGTCATGATTGATGGCCATGATGCTAAAGACCTCAGGGAAGCTTCTAACTGAACACCGTCTCCATCCTTCCCCAAATGAGAAGAATGTGGTAATTGTTGCATGGTGGTTGCGCTAGTGTTGAAAATCCCAGCTCCCCGAGTTCTGCAGCGAAATCTGCATCCTGTTTGGGTTTGGAAGTGATTAGAGAGCCTCTAGAGAAAGATCTATCCATAGATCCGGCTTCGTCACGTCTCTGTGATTATTTGGCGAGAAGTAATCGACTGATCAGACTCCACTGCAGTGTGAGGTGATAGAACAAGCAGGCAGGTTGTGCAGCAGAGCGTTTCTCACTGAAACTCCATTAAAGCTGTACAAAAGAGGGCTGAAAGATTTGCTGATTTTGCCAAGTTACAGGCCTCACTGGGTCAACAGTTAAATCCAATCAGCCAATCACAAGCTTGATAATATGGCATCAACACCATAATGTATATGCTAATGTTAACTGGGTTTTAATTACACAAAATAGTAGACTCAGATACTGCTGGAGAGAGAACACAGCTAATTAAGGGGATCAGTGAGCTGACTGAAAGTGATATCGAATATGAAGTGAAAATAACTCGGCTCCAAAATGGCAGAACAGAAAACGTTCAGCCTGGCATCAGAGAGATTGTGAGTTCGAATCCTGCGAGTCCTGATCCGTGCTCAGGAGCCAGGAGAGAAAAATTCACTATGCTCTCTGAGTATACTCTCGCTCTCCTGCCAATCACAGCGACACTAGCAAATCGTGGGCGTCTGTGAGGTCATGTATGCGGAAGAGGGCAGATAGCTCGTTCCTCCAAGTGTGTTACGCTGCCCTGTGGTGCAGCATGAGCAGCAGCTCGAAACGATGTTGGCTCGTGTCACGTTTACTGATTTGAAGCTTGAAATCGTCTTGTTTTGTTGGTAGATTATTTTGCTTCTTTCTAAAAATCCAAATGCATCTAGATTTTGCTTTGATGTCAGTATGACTATTCCAAAAGGAGGTGGCAGTTTTACAAGAGGGTTGACACTTGTAATTTGATTTAATCAGAGGGCTGAGAAATTTAATTGAGAAAAGGAAGGTCTATGATTACTTCATAACTCTGAATTCACATGTAAGCGCCGCATAATGACCAACGCACGTGTTTCGCACGTTTATTTACATTTTTGAAAATCAAGATAATAATTCCCAAATGTACATTATTTTCAAATTAATTACAAAAACACAAATCAGTAAAAATTTGTGAGACATTTACCGAACATCAGTACTTCTTTCTAGATCATGATTTAATGATTTAATACGTTTTAGAATTGGTTTAATAAATGAATGTATTTAATTTATAAATCAATCATTTAATTTAATAAATTTCACAGCATGTAGAAAGTTGAAGCAGGATATTTAAATGCATCTGTATGAAGTTAAAAAAAAACATGTGGTGTGAATTGTCCTTTAGTTTGTGATTGGCTAATGAAATTGAACCTAAACTCCGCCCCTGGTTATGACATGCACAGGCAGGGCTACTTCCAAATGATTTTATTCAGGGGTTTTGATTTCAAGACAAGACAAGATTAGTGAGATTTGTGAATTAATGCAATTAGCCATGAGAACTTGTTTTATTTTGTGCTGTATGAGTCTAATCATGAAGTTAACATAAAGAAATTATGTTTTAAACAATCACGAACTGCTAACTGACTCCTGCTTCTGTCTCCTCTTCCGGCTCTCCCCGTGGCCTCAGACTCAGAACATCATGTATGACCTGATCTCTGACCTGAACGAACGCGGCGAGGACACGGAGAAGCGCATTGCTGTGCTTGAGACCAAGCTGGAGACGTTGCTGAGTAACCTGCAGGCTCTTCCGGGCCTCATCAGCCAGCTGATCAGCCAGCAGCAGCGTGACTTCCTGGAGGTGCAGCTGCAGCCATACGAACGCTCACAGTCTGTATCTCGACGGCGCTCTTCCTCCACGGCACCCCCTACATCATCAGAGAGCAGCTAGAGCCCCTCGGAGCGCAGAGACCCTTCGCCATCATATGGCTGACATGCATCTTACTGTAAAGCCTTACGGTGTCTCAATAACGCGTCATCCGCCTCCTGATGACCGGGTGACGCAGCTGAATGGCGTACAGCTTTTAATTTGTACCTCAAAGTTCTCTTTTCTCTGCTGGCAGGTTCTCAGAGAAATCTTTCCTCAGTATAAAAGGCGGGGCTATCCTGAAAACCCCTCCTCACACACTCATCAGGAGAGCAGTGTCACACAACCTCCATGGCACAAAATAATACTGTGCCAGAATAGTGCTTCCCAATGGACGTCCTGCTCTTCCTGTCTGTACGAGACTGTATGAGACTGAGTAATTCCTCAAACCAGCAGGTGTTAGAGTTTTTTTTTTTTTTTCATCCAGCAGTCGATAGGGCACTGACCCCGCTGACCCCTGACCCCCAACCCCATCCGGAGCTAACATATAGATTTACACACTGGAGGAGAAATATATATTTTAGATTAGAAACAGCATCAGATATTATGGTCTTCTTCCGAAGGCGGCCCTTCCAAGCTATTCCCTCCAGGGGCCAAACAATATCACAAAACAATTTATTTTTATTTTAAATTTCCAAACGAATGCGTCTAAAGCTATACTTGCACTTCTTATGCACTTCAATGCTGACTGACTATTATATCAATTTATGTTGCTCTTTAGAACAAAAGTAAAAACACATTTAGTCGTTAGATTATGGCCAGAATGTACGACTGTGTAGTCTAAAAGCAGGATACGATAGCAACTAAACGCCCCTCCTTATATTTAAACGGGACCTCAACCTGAAACTGTGCTTATTTCCTAGATGTTAGACCGCTGCTATTACTGCTGCATCATTCTCAAACTCTCAAGATGTTCTTAAAGGGATAATTTGGTGACAAATCTAATTTATTCTACTTCCTTCTTAATTGGTGTCTGATATTTACTTCTTTTAGTTTTGCGCTGTAGCTCATGCATAATACCAGGAAGTCTATCTCATGCTGTAACGTTATGGAGGCGGGCATCTTGCGCAACCAGAATTTCCTTTTCTTCAGCGCAGTCTGGTATCTTTCCGCCCCATAGACCCAAAGTTTGATCGTGCGTTTCTACAGGAACGCTGGATGTTATACAAACGATTATATAGTTCTGCTTTAAGAGCTTAAGTCTGAGAATATGGAACATCTCTGGAATGGAACTAAATCGTTTAGGAGGCTGGTTGACATGGTGGTGCAGCGGGTAGCGTTGCCACCTCACAGTTTCAAGGAACTCGGGTTACGGTCTGTGTGTAGTCTGTATGTTCTTCATGTATCTGCTTGGTTCTCCTCCGGGTTCTCCGGTTTACTCCCATCAACAAACAAGACGGTGACTCAAATTGGGCACAGTGTTCCTGGGATGGGATCTACCGCAACCCTGACCAGCATAAAGCGCTTACTCAAGACGAATGAATGAATTTAGTAGAATAATATATATACACACATACAGTACTGTGCAAAAGTCTTAGGCACCCTATTTTTTTTTTTTATTACAAACTTTGTTATAGATTTTTCTTTTCTTTTCTCTACATTATTGATTCAGTACGAAAACATTTTAGATTCCAAACATTAGTTTTCCAGCACAAAATTAAATGTTACAGAAAAATGTTTGTATGTCAGTAAAGAAAGCAGCAGATTCCATAAGAGACACTTTTCAGACAAAAAAACATAATGAAGGCTGCTGGGTTTCGCTGCAGAAATAAGAAGCGAGTCGACAGTCAAAGTCTCCAGAAGAACTGTGGCTGCTTCTGCAAGATGCTCAGTAACACTTACAGCTCATTTCCTTATAAAACTGCACACACTGCACCTGAGATACTATTTTGTTTTAAAAAAGCGAAGGATCGTGACACCAAATATTGACTTTGTTTCATTTATTACTGTTTACTGCTCTTTATAGTATTTTTTAATGTAGAAACATTTAATTTCATTATTTTTGAAGGCATCTTTGCTCTACAGCATTTCTTTGCATGTGCCTAAGACTTTTGCACAGTACTGTGTGTGTGTGTGTGTGTGTATATATATATATATATATATATATATATATACACACACACACACACATAACACACATAAAACGACAAAGCAACATATGCAAATTAAGTTCAAACGATTGTCATAAATGATTCGTCTGACCAATCCTGTGACACGTGTGGTCCGGCTTTTCTTCCATTCCCCATTCATAACTTTAGTTCCTACCTGCAGTTAGTTCCCTCTTTACGTTTTGACACATAAAATGGAAGAAAAACTTGGTTACAACTTATGCTGTCATACCATATCCCTCATTAAAAGTGTATAGGGACGTTACAAAGAAAGATAAAGCTTAGAAGGAAGTAACAGAGATTGTCTGGTGAGTGTATAGTTAATACAGTTAGCTTGCTTTGCTAATCCGCCACTGCGGCTAGTACAAAGCCTAGCATGTAACATGTAAATCAAACAACTTTTAGAATTTAGAAGCTGGAGAAGCTAATACGTATGAGAAGCTAATGCGATTTCTCATTATAATTGTTTAAAAAAAACAAAAAATGCTGGACTGTGCACGCTCACAAGAGACAATCTAAACCCTTGTTAGCTTGAATGTAAGGTTACTTGTTAGCTACGTTAGCCTCCTAGCTCCAGTGCAAAACTGAAAAAGCAACCATCGGACACCAAACATCTTGAATGATTGGCTAATTTTGGTGTGAAAAAATGTTGCCAGATTTCTTGCCAAACTATTCCTTTAATAGCAAAGTGCATCTCTCTCTGTCTCTCTCTCTCTCTCTGTCTCTCTCTCTCTATCCAGCCGAGAACAAGGTGTCAGCTCAGTGTTCTGTTCGTCTCCAAAATCTCAATGAAACCCACATTCACCGGAAGCTATTTCTGGATGTATCACATCTGTCTAAGAGCAGCAAATAACTTTGTTCGGAAATGCCTATTTTTATACTCGTGAGGACAAGCACACCTAAAAATCCGTCTCTGGCGTAAACACAACACGAAAAACTCAAACTGTGGCCGAGAGTGTGGCTGGCGATCGGAACCAAAGCTGTGAAAACTAGCGAGAGCTCGAATGACCCTCGACAGCTTCCTGTAGGGATCCTGGAAGACCATCCGGGCTTCCGTCCCAGCGTAGCAGTATAACAAAATCACACTACTGTGACTTTCAGTGGGAGAGAAACGTCTCATGAGTGTTACACAGAGATTCACATGTCACATGACTGTCGCATGCAGCCGTGGCTCACGGGACAGAGGAACAGCTTTCCACACGGCTTAGGTCTAGTCTTAGACTGCAAAATGGAGAGCATCTCACGCTTAGTGTCAGGATTTGTACTTCTGCCAAAGATAGCAATGATTCATCAATCAAGAAAATAAATGTTGTCACACAGCAAAAAACTTAAATCTGGAGGAAATCAGTGCAATACTGTTATCAAACTGTGCAAACGAACATGAGATTGGATTTACCACGTCTTTTTTGTATTTTTTTAGTTGAGTGCAAAAGTTTGCATCCCCCATGCACCTCTATTTTACTATTTCGTGACCTCAGTATTACTCTTCACCCAGCTTATAATGCTAAGCTCATGATTTATCTGCAAATAATAGTTAAAAATAGGGATTAACAATGAAAAGTAGGTGCATCCTGTTTGAACCAGTACAACACACCAAAAAATAGTTTCAGAAGAAAGAAGTCAAAGTTTTGCCTCTTGGTCTCCAAACCTGATTTGAAGAAGTCAGTATATTACATGTGCAAGAGTTACAACACATAGATGTTTGTGATGTTCGAATATTAGAACTGAACTGATTCAAAAGCTGCTCAGAGTGGTTGTTAATCGACAAACTGTGGTCTGGATACATACATAGCAAAATAATGCAGTGGACTAAACGGAGTACTTGGGAAAAATATTGTAGCAGCTCTGATAAATGTGTGAAAAAAAAACCCTGTCCATAGTTCTGCGACTGTAGTTTTCTATCTGTAGCAGATTCTCTGTTTCTCAGATCATGTGCATTTATGGAAATGATTTAGCTGAAAGCAGCTCATCAGACCAGAGACTAATTACAGGGCTAGAGACATTCGCAAAGAAAGGGAAGATATTTCACAGGTTTTTTAAACATCTGCTTTTCACAGATATTTATTTTTTCCCCCTCTCTGGTCTGATTAGCGGACTAACAACATGGCTTGTTTAACAGTTGACAACAAAAACAGAACTTTAAAGACAAAAGAAGTAGCTTTAAGTTCAAAACCAGTGTATCTCATCTGTCTAGAGTCCATGGCACCAGTCAAAGTTTTAATGTGAAGCGACACTAATAAAAACAAAATCTAAACACTTCGAATAGTCTTATTTATAGCCATAAACCACTCAGTAATGAATTAAAAGGTAAGTGTTATCATCATCCAGTCACGTTAGTTGTTTATGCTGATCTTTGTATGCACCTTTGTAAGATTTTTATGTAACTTTAATGTAAAAGTTTAGTGGAATACCCCTGCTAAAGCGACTGGAGGCATTAGAGAAGGAATAACACACTCCAGACCATGTGGTTATGTGCAAAGTATCCACACTGTTTATTATTATTATTATTATTATTATTATTATTATTATTATTATTATTATTATTATTAGTGTATTATTTTCATATAATCACATGATCTGTTGTGTGTTATTCTGCTTCTAACACAGCGATTTGCCAACGATTACAATGTTTACTTTATTACCACACATTTGAATGGTTTATAGTTAGATTTAATGTTGTGGAACATCCACGAGACAAGTTACTTCCTGTTATCGCTTACGTTATAGCAAGAGTCTTTCCATAAATGGTAAAAAAATGTCTTCTAATTAAAAAAAAACTTTACAACAATAATTATGTTTTCTTTATAAAACAACAGCACATTATTTTTAATCCGTTGATTATTAGTCTTAGATTAAGTTGAGCACCCACGAAACATGTCCCAGTAACGTATTAGAATGAGTGTATTCATATAAACCTATCAGACCGGAGAACTGAACTGTGCCGTGGTGTAAAGAATCTTAATGTCTGGTTTTTTTTAATGTTCTCATCATGTCCATGTGTGTCTTCAGATACTGTGCCTCCAGACAGGAATTAGAGAATATTTACATCACATTCAGAAAGGGGGATGCAAACTTTTGAACTCATATGCTGTGTCTTTCACTATTAATATTTTAATTGAAACTATTTGACCTTTTTTTCCATTTGCACTCAGCTACAACAATTTACATCTCTTAAATTATCTTATACATCTCTTATACATCTCTGTAATGTTTTTTTCCTCTGCTGTTATCAGTCTGTCTCACAATAAAGACTTTATATTATCATTTGTACAAAATCAAACAGATGAAATGATGCTAAAGTTGAGCTCAGATGGCTTAAAGGTGCAATTTGTCATTTTTAAAATTAATTCTCAGCCTGTAATAATTATATACTTTCAAAAAAAAACTTAGAAAATTTTAATCACACTTTTACCATGTAATGAATTTTTTATTTGCTTTATTTGTATCAGGCTTTTATTTTTCATATTTCTGGCCCAGAAATGAAACTAGCTCCTCCACATATCTTAGCTTCTCAGCTTTGCTGCTTTTCTTTAAAGCTCGTTTCTACTCCAGCGTATTTGTGTGACAATGCAGAGAGGGGGTTTATGGGTAATCATAAAGAGGGGGTTTATGGGTAATCATAGCACACAGGGGCACAGTGACAAACCGACATGCACAACAAAATCCTAACAGCGTATGTAACAGCGAATCTAACAGCGAATCTAACAGCGTATCTATGGTGCTGTGCGTCACACAGACTTCAGGTAAACGCCACCTGGTCGAGGTGGGGAGGTGGGGAGGTGGGTGCGGTTGCGTAACGAGAAACGTCGTGACAAGATATTGTGTCGCTTCTTCTGAGGGTTTCATCACGGGTTTTAGAGTAATATTGTCACAAATGCATCTCAAGTGCTTGTGTGTAAATAATAAAATGGTTGCTTATCACGTCTAGTATACAAAGAAAGCAGAAACAGAAATATCGTCTCTCTTTTAAGTTTCAAGACTTCACTTTCTTTTGCTTTTTGTTTCCTGTAAATTTTGCTTGGATTCCTGCAACGCTGCCCCCAGTGCACACGCTGATCACGTGTCCTAGCAGGACCTCCAGACATATTCGCATCTACGCTATTACAGACGCATAGACATAAACGAATGCCTTAAATTCAGCTCACGAGGCATGTGTAGTGTCATCAGAGGGGGAGGAGTCAGCAGGGGAGATGAGTTTTGTAATTGTAATTCACCTCGCAGGCAGCAGACGGCGCTAAAGATTACAAACTGCACCTTTAAGACAAAACTGAGCTTTTCAGCTAGAGATTCACTTCAGAAAACCTTCAAAATTTAGCAAATTGGCCTAAATCGTAAGTAGTGTAGGTCAGGCTTAACTAATAATCTGTATCCAACTCCATTTTGAGTCTAAGACTAGATCTAATCTGCACAAAGCAGCTGGGATCTGAGAGCTCTGTGTATTTCAGTTCTTTTAAAGAGACTCCTGTGTCTGATTCCTGGTGGTCTGTTGCAAGTTGCTCGCATGTTACGGACTGTGATCATTTTTTTGGAAACTCATCTGATGGCCTGAAGCTGGATGGATCAGCGCGCTACAGAGCGAGAACACGTCCGACGTACCAGATCGGTGCTGGATCCAGCAATTTCACCAACACTTGAGTGATAATAATGTATGCAAAATGATTATGAACAATAAAAAGAAACTATTTACCAAACAAACAGCACTGCTCGTGAATTATTATGTATATCTTCTTATGAATCAATAATGTCAGACACAATTCTATCCTACATTCATCCTAAATTATTATATCCTACATTCACAATGCACAGTTATTATTATTATTATTATTATTATTATTATTATTATTATTATTATTATTTATCCAGGAAGCAGCGCGGCTGTTTACACTTGCACATATTCCATTAATTGATTTTAAAATGAGATGTAAATATGTATTGCTCAGTCTCACATATTCATAGTTTTGGTCTTTGATTATATTTTTTATGCTTTGTAATAATTTAAGTAAGAAAGTTACCAAAAAGAAACTTACTCTGCTGGAAGTATGCATTTTTTAAATGTATCAATAAGTTATTTTATGGTCATTTATACTAATATATTATAATAGTTTATAAATTAGCATTTTTAATATGATGTTATATCACGTAAGGAAATGTTTGTAATTTTTATAGTACAAAATATTGTGTTAAAATATTACGTTTTAAGTTATAATAATATTTTGGAGAGAACTTCAAAACAAAAAGGAAAAATACTTTATTGAAATTAAAAGAAAATTGAACTCAAGGTATGAAAATAAAGTCTTTATATCAGGGTATTTAAAGGAAAATGAAAATATCACTATATATATATATATATATATATATATATATATATATATATATATATATATTTGAAATATGAAAATTGTTACAATGAAAAATATTTTACAATTTGTAAGTTTTGGAAGCAAAATCAGCTTTTACCGGTTTTCCTTGTGGTACTGTAACATCAACAACAATGCATTTTATGAAAGTACTTTTGCTACTTTTGTCTAGACAATTGCTCAGATTAATTGTATAATTTCACGTTTTTTAAGCAGGCGTGTAATTTTAGGCAAAAAAAAAAATGGATTTATTATTTTAACCACATTTTCAGATAAGCCATGATGAAACCAGCTTGATGATTCCCTGCAGTGTGACTCCTCACCAGCAGGCGGCGACATGCGGCTCGGCGCTCAAGCACGCGACCGCTTTTTCGCGAGGAGCCGCTCGCGCGACGGCATGACAGCGGTGTGCGGAATTACATTAGCACTGAGCTAACAAGCTATATAAACCTAAAGACAGGAGGAAAAAACTCTAAACAGTGTATATTATTCCCTTTACTTCTTGAAATACTCCTGCGGAAGGACTAACGCCGGAAAAATGAGTTTACTGGCCAAAATCGCCGAAATCGAGAACGAGGTTTGTGTGTAAAGCTGGTTAGCTTAGTAATCAGTGGCTGAATCCCAAATAGCTTCCTGTTCCCTACGCACGCGCACTGCGTAGGCTGGTACGTTAAGTGTTCCAGCGCCATATTTAGTGCACTAGTTCACTAGGAGGAAGGCGTTTAGGATACGGCTCTAGGTTGAGCTCCAGCAGCATTGAAACCGGGGCCGCGGTTTAACGTTAGAGCTGAATTTTCACAGTTTAGGAATAACTCCGGTTTATGAATTAAAGTTAGCGTTAAACAGCACGTCCACCACTTCAATGCTAGTCGATTTGGCTATTTATTTTTATTTATTTGTCTAACATATGGGCCTGGCCTAGTGCAAACCTGAGTTAGCTTGCTTAGCTGGCACTGACGTTAGCAGCTACAGAGCGCCAAACTCATTTACACTCTCTAGTTTTTTTCAATAAAACAAACGAAAAAATACTATAAACACTATGAAATATAGTAGGAAATTAGTACATAAACCAGACAACCATGATTAAAACCAATACAAATTAAAGGAAACAATCTAAAAGTGCCAGTGATTGAATAATGTACATGAACCTGGGGTTTGTCGAAATATCATCTCGCGATACTTCACTCAATATTTTCACGATACACGATATATCGCGATATTTTTGTTAGCTTTGCTTTAAAAAAAAGGTGCAAGCTAAACAGTAGCTCTTTATAAAAACTCTTTAAATTATGACAACCTAAATATATATTAAACTAAACATTAAAAATTAGTGTCACCTCTTGTGGATGTTGAATAACAATATAATGTATAATATATATATATATATATATATATATATATATATATATATATATATATATATATATAAACAATCTGAATAAACCTTCAGAATAACACAGAATTAACACTAAAATAATAATAATTAATAATAAAATTGTAGAAAACTTGGTCAAATCTTCTTCCAGTGTTTGTCCTTTTTTTTTTTTTTTTTTTTTTTTTTTTTTTTTTAAAGTATTATTTATTTATTTTAAAAAAATGCTGATCACTGATATCTGAGATAAGTGTATCATGGCATCATTTATCACGATATCAATATTATAATCGTCGCATTACCCAGCCATAGATAATACATTTTATTTATGGTGCACTTCTAAATGTGATGAAGTAAAAAAAAAAAAAAAAAAAAATGATAGATACAATGAACTATAAAACTTAGGCAAAATATTTGGCAAAAATACAAAAATCTTTATGCTAAAGTACAAAAATGGACATAGTAGAATTAACTGAATTGGATATTAAAAAGATACAGGAGTGCAAATTAATGAATGAATTGAAGGTGATAAAACAGTGAAGGGCATACTGCTGCAAAACCACAAACCTAAAAGTAATTCATTTAAAAAATAAATAAATAAATCAGTTTCTAGTGCTGTATTAAGAATACAGAACAAGTAAACTAATTCAGCTCATGCTTCGTGTTATCTTTGTGTATTGCAGTATTTTCTGGACCAAATATTGACCCGATAATGAGTTATACGACGTGATTTGATATTCAAAATGCACGACATATTGTATGTGTTTATCAGTATCAATATGTTGTATAATTTGCCGTATTTCCTGAACTGTAAGTTTTGTTTTTTGGCCTTTTATCAGGACCTTCTCTGAGTAAGCAGTTTATCTCTCTTCACACTCAGAGGTGTGATTGTGTGCTTTAAGACGAGTTGTGTCCGATATCATCACACATGCTCATAGTATAAAATACAGCTCAGATCTGATCCGATACTGATCCAGGTCATCGTTGTCTCGGATGTTTTCAGATTGATACGCTTCTTATTTAACGTGGTCATATCCTCCAGGTCTGCCCTTATAGCATTGAGTGGCAGTTTTTAGAGAAGTGTTAAGACATTGTGATTTGTGTCCTGGGCTGCAGATGGCTCGTACTCAGAAGAACAAGGCCACGGCGCATCACTTGGGCCTGCTGAAGGCTCGACTGGCCAAACTGCGCCGGGAGCTCATCACTCCTAAAGGAGGCGGCGGAGGAGGACCCGGAGAAGGTACGTCTTACAGCATGAATTAAATAACGCATGTTTAGCTTGGAGAAGGAATAGACATGGGCTGACACAGACAGACTGCAGTCAGTAAAATGTAGCAGGCGGACATCATGTATTAGCAGAAATCTATTGTGGAATCTGTCATTTATATGTTATTTGTCATGTCTCTCTCCACAGAGTCTCAGTCTCAGGTGGATACGAACCATTCGATTTGTTTTGTACACTTTTCTGGATCCAACAGACACAAAGACTTTTTTCCAAACTTTTTTTTTGAAGATATAGTTACTGGATTAGGAAAAGCTCACAGAATCTTTAAAAGTAATGGAGGATATGTAGGAAACATGATTTTTTTTAAAAATAAATAAATAAACAAACAAATAAACAATGCCTTAAGCTGTGGCCAAAGCAAAAGTGTATTAAGTTGCTGAGAAAACTCGTTTGGAAAACTGACTTCTGGTCCAGAATGGTTGTTTATGTTTGGAGGCGCTTCCTGTCTGTCATTTTATAGAACCTATATGGGCCTCCATATATTAACCTGGAGGCGGAGCTTCGTGAATATGGCTGGGAATGATTCAAATGTTGAACCTACGTAACTGTTCGAGACCTATACTTAAAGGAAAAAAGAGAGTAATCTTACTTGATGCAGGTTTAAGAGTTCTGTGTGAAGCACTTGGTGCGTATTTCATCTGCCCTTGTACAAATTTACATTTCTGGTGAAAGTAGGTGGTTCTTGCCCATGATTAATGAAATGTACTAGATTCTCCAATGGTTTATGAGACTACTCTTGACACTATCGCGTGAGAATATTAGCATTTCAGAAAGCAGTTTTGCAAACTTTCTCTGTATTTCAGGCTTCGACGTTGCAAAGACGGGAGACGCGCGTATTGGCTTTGTGGGCTTCCCCTCGGTGGGTAAGTCCACTCTGCTGAGTAACCTGGCCGGAGTGTACTCCGAAGTGGCCGCTTACGAGTTCACTACGCTCACCACGGTGCCAGGAGTAATCCGCTACAAAGGAGCCAAAATCCAGGTTCTGGGACAAATCGATCACACAGCACACACTGTTTATTTATTAATTTATGTTTGGCACAGAACTGCTGCGTCATATACAGTTATAACAAGCAGTTATATAGTTTTTAAATACAAATATTGTCATAAATAAATTGCAACTTGTCATGAATGATTTCATATTGTGATATGAAAAATATTGTGCAACTATTTAGTTTAGCACAGAAGAGTAAAATAGTTATTATTTCTCCAAAATATTAAGCTATGTGAATTTTTTGAATGCATTTAAATAGTTTAAAGTTGTGCCATTAATGCTAATGTCTCGTCTGCTGTCTTCGTTTTAGCTTTTGGATCTCCCAGGTATCATCGAAGGAGCCAAAGACGGTAAAGGCAGAGGACGACAAGTTATAGCAGGTAGAGAGAGTGAAATTTATTACACACACACACACATGTTGTGCCATTGAGGCCTTTGCATGTTCAGCTCATTGATCTTGACGTGTGTTTCAGTGGCTCGTACCTGCAACCTGATCCTGATCGTCCTGGACGTTCTGAAGCCTCTCGGACACAAGAAGCTGATCGAGCACGAGCTGGAGGGCTTCGGCATCCGCCTCAACAAGAAACCTCCCAACATCGGCTTCAAGAAGAAGGACAAAGGAGGCATTAACTTCACCACTACTGTACGTCACACTGTCATGCACTCACTCACTTTTATTTATCAGGTTACTTAGGCTGAAGTCCATAGTACTCAGAACTTGGGAAAAAACAGAACTCTGGCATGGAAAGGTGCGGGCATTCAAATTCTCAGTCAGGTTCATGTCGAGTTCTCAGACATCAACACACCTGATGTCACAACAAAATGGCGGCACACAGTCAGCAGATTTCCCTATGCATCATTTTATACTTGATAAATGATATGTAAATGAAATAATATGTAGCTTTTGTGTGAAAATGTGTTTTAACAGCCTTGTATATTTAGATTTGTAATGTAATTCTTTTGATTTCAGAGTGAAGAAATAATTCATATAGATGAAATTCAGAGTCTAGCCATACAGATATGACCTTGCTCTGGGTATCCATGATTTTTTTTTTCCCCAAGCTGAAGTACTGGAACATGTTTAGATCAAAACTTGGGAAAATCGAAAATCGTACAATGGATTACAGCATTAAATCCTGGATTTTGTCTCCTCAGGTTTGTATGGCTGTGTTTACTGAGGGGTAAGAGACAGACATCACATCTACAGAAAGTGATGTGGGTTCATACTAGAAAGCAACAAAGCTTCAGCGAGCGGTTTGTTTCCTATATAGCCACGATTCTGATCACCATCTCAAACACCATCTCTGTCTTACGCAAAATAGTCGTGACATGTTTAAGCAACAATTCCAAATGACTGGCCCAAGTAAATTCACATTTTCTGTGAATTCTCAATACTCCACTCACCACTAGGTGACACTGTGGAGACATTAATTGTATTTTTTTCCTCTCTAAGCTCTCTGGTTCTGGAGAAGCCACTGTCCTGAACATGTTAGTGAAGTGTGTGTGTGTGTTAGAGCAGGAAAACGCTTTAAAGTGCAGACTCAGGGTTGGAAACCTGTGCTCCAAGTAGACGTTTAGGGGTGGGAGGGTGTCTCACGTGGTTCCTAAAATGTAGTAAATTAATAAATATGGCTCTTTGTGTGCTTTCTCAAGGGCAGGCTGAGGGTTAGTGGAGTCGGAGTTTCGTTTTGCGCTCTCTCGTCTGTTTTTTTTTTTTTTTCTCACTCCGTGTCCTTGTGTCTCACAGTGTGCGCAGAGCGAGCTGGATGCTGAAACAGTGAAGAGCATTCTGGCTGAGTATAAAATCCACAACGCTGACATAACGCTGAGGAGCGACGTGACGGCCGACGACCTCATAGACGTAGTGGAGGGAAACAGGTACATAATGATTGCAAAGGATTCTGGGTAGCGACTGACCTGCCGTGACCTGCTGTTTAGTTTGAATACGACTAAAGAAGCTGTTTACTCTCTTTTTTTCTGTCCATCTCTCTCACTCTCTCTCTCTCTCTCACTCTCTCTCTCACTCTCTCTCTCTTTATCTTTCTCTGTCTATCTCTTTCTTAACTTGTGTGTCTGTTGGTCTCTCTCTGTCTACTTCTCTCACTTTCTGCTCTTTCTCTCCTCTCTCTTACTGTTTCTCTTTCTCTATCTGTGTTTCTCTCTTTATCACGCTCTCTTTTTATCGTGCTCTCTCTCCCCCCTCCCCCTCTCTTCTTTGTCTCTTTTGCACTCTCTCTGTCCTTCTGTCTTCTCTTCTCTGCCTCTCTTTATCTCTTGCATTCCCTCCTTCTCTCTCTCTTTCCCTCCTTCTCTGTCTTTCTCTATTTCTATTTGTCCTCTTATCACCCCCAACTCTCTCTCTTTAATGTTCATCTCTCTTTCTCTTTCCTTCTCTCTCTCTCTCTCTCTCTCTCTTAGAGTTTACATCCCCTGCATTTATGTCTTGAACAAAATCGATCAGATCTCCATCGAAGAGCTGGACATCATCTACAAAGTCCCTCACTGCGTGCCGATCTCCGCTCACCACCGCTGGAACTTCGACGACCTGCTGGAGAAGATCTGGGATTACCTGCACCTCGTACGCATGTGAGGAAATCCTGAATCACATCAGCTTAGAGCAGAAGTCATACTGAGAGTTTAGAGTAAAACGTATTGTTATACGTGCTTTAAAATCTCAGCTAAAGCACTGAACTGACCGAAAAGCAAATAAAAATTCACCTCGTGCGAAAACCAATTGATTGGGGGGGGTTAGTTAGTTTTTGCCTAACTGCTAGGAATTTCTTGTTACCAGTGTTAGCAGCTCTGGGTTATACATCTTGATACATGATCAACAATCTTACATTTAAAGCAGCTAATGATTCAATACAATATGTTTTTTGTTTCCTTGTGTCCTTCCCTGCGATATATAGACTCATGGTATTTGCATTACAATTACACTGACAGTTTAAAAAAAAAAAAAAAAAAAAGTGAGCCACAGAGTTCACATTTTATGATGATGATATTTTACAAAAAGGGAGCTGCATTGCTAATAATGTTAATACTGAGGGAATATTTGATTAGGTACAAATTCAAAATAGCTAACTTAAGAGCTAGAAGCATGACATAATATCCAGGACTGAGTAATTCAGAGCCGCTGCAGTTAAACTCTTACTGTCACCTGTTTATTAGAGGCTCCAGCAGATGGCTGTCAGCGATTAAAGATTATCTTGTGCTTTTAACTCCTCAGCTACACCAAGCCGAAGGGTCAGCTCCCTGACTACACAGCTCCTGTGGTCCTTCCCGACGGACGAACAGCTGTTGAAGACTTCTGCCTAAAAATCCACAAAAACCTCATCAAGGAGTTTAAATAGTAAGCAACCCCCATAATTTGTACTGCAAAGAGCTAAATCATGAGCAAAAATAACTGCTGTAGTGTAGTATAAAACTTTAATCATATTAAGGTCTCGAGAGCAGAGCGTGACCTCACAAAGTCAGCATAACTTATACTGTGGACGCTCTGGACATCTCTCCACCACTTTTTGATAGGCTCAGTTTAAATATTTTTTATTAACATTTAATTTTATTTTTAGTGGGACAAATTTCACTACAAATGCACTCATCACATTACTACACTGTTTCTCCCCTTTTTCTTCCGTAGAATCAGTGCACTTGAGGTGTACATGTGTGTGCATGTGGTACAACATTTATGCTGATTGGTCACAGTAAATATTCAGATACACACATTCTGCAGAATCGATGCTGTTCTTGAATCAGATTGCATTGAGAAATGAATCAAGATCACAAGTTTAATACAATTTTTGTATGACCAAATATCACCTAGCTAACCGAGAATATACAGACAAGTGAGAAATGAAAGAAAACACCTGAATTGGTGTTTTGACAGTGGTGATGATGAACGCTGTGTCTAAGGCATCACTACAAAATCTCTCAAATGTGTTGAGATCTGGTGACAGTGAACGCCGTAGCATATATTTTACATCATTGTCATACACTTCCTAAATTTCGGCTTCGTCCCAAAGAAGGCATAACCGGTTAATGTTCTTCAAAGAGCATCAGCCCACATGTTTAAAAGCATAGCCTCAGCTATGGAAGGTCCCCTGCGGCGTGCGTGCGCGTGTGTGTGTGTGTGTGTGTGTGTGTGTGTGTGTGAGTGTGATGAAGGATGCAGGAAAAGCCATTATCAGGTCTTGGATCAGAGCTTTATGAATAACTTGTATAAACTTTCTTTTCTGCAAGCTGGTAGATTTCCAGCAGTAGTGCAGGACCTCCCTGATGCAATATACGTGAAACACCAATCATAAATCACAGCTTTAATGGAATGTAGCCTGACTTTTCCCCAATCCTTCTTTCCAGTGCGCTAGTGTGGGGCTCCTCCGTGAAACACAACCCTCAGAAAGTGGGCAAAGACCACGTGCTAGAGGACGAGGACGTAATTCAGCTGGTCAAGAAGTAAAAACAGACTCGAACACTTTGCATGACCAAGCTGCTCTTGACAGCGAACGGCAAGACGGCTTTCAAAAGACCAGAGAGGCCGTCCATGACATCAACGTCGTCAGGTGGCTTTTCATTCTTTCCTTTGGACGTCATCAGATCATATATGAACGTTAATGTTGCATTTAGCCTTTCCAACGCATGTGTTGAAGCCACACATGGGTTGAATGCTGTTAAAAAGGAAAACATATTGTATCTATAGGTTTAAATAAAAGGATTAAAACTCTGAAATGATGCTTTTCATGTCTGTAATTCAAAACTGTGAAATTATGACCTGTTATTGATGATAAAAGTTGTTGTATGGGAGATTTGCTTGATGCCCCACAGCTGCAGGGTGACTGGTTCTGTCCTCATCTCTGATTAGTGTCTGTGGAGTTTCACATGTTCTGCCTGTGTCTGCATGGGTTTCCTCTGGGTTCTTCAGTTTCCTCCCACCTCTAAAAACATGTCAGTAGGGCCAGTAGGTGGACTGGTTAAAATATATTGTTCCTAGGTGTGCGAGCGCCTGTGTGCGCACACATGGTGCCCTGTGATGAACTGGAGACCCATCCAGAGTGTAATCCTGCTTCATGCCCAGTATTCCTGGGATAGACTCTGGATCCTCCACCACCCTGAGCAGGATACTTCCTGAACATGAATGAAAGCGTGAATGTATGAATGAGCAAAAGATAAAATTTCCAGTAAGGTTTCCAGTGTTTTGACCTAAATCTAATAAAGATCTAGGTATTTTAAAGAAGATTACTTAATAAAGTTTAAAAAATTATTCCAACATGTTGTGAATTATGAGATTACCAAAAGTTGGAAGTGCTAAAGATGTACATCTCTCCTTCTAACTTATCATAAATGCAATCTGCTGATACAATAATCAAATTTAGAGCTGTTTGAAGTGCTACAGTGTGGTTCAGTATGGTGAAAAGAGCTCCATGTTTAGTGGAAATATCTTTGAGAACACACACAGAGGCAACGCCTTCACTTGGACAGGCATACACTGGCCATGCCTCCTTCAGTTACACTTCACTGGGACTGACAGCTACAGAGGCCACACCTTCTCCACTCAGACATACAGACTTCACTGAGACTGGGGAGCACAGAGACCACGCCTCCTTCTTGAGACTGACATGCACAGAAGCCACGCCTCCTTTTTGAGACTGCCCCGCACAGAGATCACACCTCTTTCACACTAATAATTAAAAGCTGTGTGTTACGGGATTTAGTCAAAAGGGTTAATCTTTCTGTCTCTTAATTGAATGGAGTCATTTTTATTGATTCATCTAAGATTTGTCAGATGATTTGTTCAGTTGCACCTTCAGGTTTATTCAGATTGATGTGCTACCCTATCAGGACTACAGCTACCTTTTTTTTTTATTATTATTTGTCGTATTTTGTAATATGCCGGTAGGCTGCATCCATGTTTATTAAAAGAATTTCTTTAAATTCAGGCCAAAGTTGATATATGTTGTATGATATTTGCTTTATTGCTAAACTGCTGTCTGCAATGTTACTTTACAATTTCCTGACCAAGACTTGTAGAAAAAGAAAGGAATGACGCACTGACAGTCTGAAGGAAAGAGGTGGTCAGTCTCAGGTATGAATGAAAGATCCAAGACCTGCAACACAACCATAAAATAAAAAACTAAAAAACACAAATCAACTTTCTATACAAGATGACGTTTATTAGCAGTGACTGGATGAAATGATGCAATGATTTATTTTTTTTTTTTTCTAATCAAACAGCTTTTGCCTGGTACACACTGTTCCCTGTGTTTGCGGCGTTTGCGTGTTCTCCCCATGCTTCAGAAGTTTCCTCCGGGTACTCCGGTTTCCTCCCCCAGTCCAAAGACATGTAATGTAGGCTGACTGGCATTTCCAAATTGTCCGTAGTGCATGAATGGGTGTGTGAGTGTGTGTGCGATTGTGCCCTGCGATGTACTGGCACCCCGTCCAGGGTGTCCCCCGCCTTGTGCCCCGAGTCCCCTGGGATAGGCTCCAGGCTCCCCACGACCCTGTGTAGGATAAGCGGTACAGAGGATGGATGGATGGATGGATGGATGGATGCTCGCTCTCAGCAGTTTTCCTGGTGCAGTGAAGGTATGGCTTAAAGAGCGTCTCCTCCTCCCCCTCGACCTCCTCCTGCGTCTTGCAATAAGTCACTCTGGATAACCAGATCACTTAGTGAATGAAACGCAGAGCAAACGATCGACAGCAGCACAAAGGCACAGATGTGCTTCATTATCCACTCTGTGCACAGAGATGAATGATACTGAGGCGTTCCTCATGCAGCCGCCTCATGGGTTCATCAGCTAAAAAGCATTTCGGGTTTTTTTTCTGTCTGAAAATCTGCTTTGTTTGTAATATTTTACTTTGTAATAGAATGAAACTCAGACTGTCCCTGTCATTCGAAAACGTCTTTTTGTTTTTACTGTCATTTCTTTTAGAGCATTATTGCCTCTATGCTCCACTCTTTTATAGTCAAGATTCAGAGCATTTCCATATAGATTTAGATAGAGATACAGACAGAGAAAGTTCAGGCTGCTGACTGGCGCTGAGACGTGCTGCACTGACACAGACCTGATACACGTCTTTAAAACCATGGTAAGAACACCATCAGTGTCACATTCGCTCAGTGGGGTTACTGAGTTTGTCCTGAATGTTACACTAACAGAGACAGAGCGATAAAGATGGATTTAGCAGGATAGATATAGCTATAGGAGGATAGAGATGGATACATAGAGATAGATATAGAGGGATAAGGTTGGATAGATAGAACTAGATATAGAGGGATAGAAATGGATAGACAGCGCTAGATAGAGAGGGATAGGGATGGATAGATAGAGCTAGATATAGACGGATAAGGATGGATAGAGATAGATATATTACTAGATTTTTACAGCATTGTACACAATTTGCACCAGAATACACAGTTGTTGGATGGATGAATAGAAAGATAGAGACAAAGAGAGAAAGATAGACAGATAGAAAGATGGATAGATATAGATAGATAACTATAGATTTTTGCAGGAGGGTGTATGGATGAAGATTGAGGTTCAATCAGATAGATAGATAGATAGATAGATAGATAGATAGACGGGTGACAGATATAAAGATAACTAGATTTTTGCAGCATATATATAGAGCATATATCCCTCTATATCTAGCTCTATCTATAGATAGACAAACAGACAGACAGCTAGAGAGAGGGATAGATGGACAGAGATATAAAGATTGTATAAGAATCTGTGTTGGTAATCTAACTTTTTAGTATTCTGAAACGTTCTGATGGAAATGATGCTGTATCACGCTGCGATCTTTTTTTATTACTGCTTTAGTCTTTACTGTAGAACACTGCAGTTCCTCTCTGGATTCCTCCAGATGGACGAGTGAATAGACGTGTGTGAGTTTGCATTTTGGTATCAGAGTTGAACAGAATACAGTGTAGTGTTTCCCAAAAATGATGCAAAGGTCTCACCAGACCATGAGCTCATGATGAAGTCTGCATGACGATGCTTTTGGCAAATCATCTCAAGAATTCGAAAGATCTGTTCTTGGTGTTCAGGATTTTTGAAAAACGCTTTACACCACTCCCATAATTCACTCAACACATTTAAAAACAGGTCACTGATGTAATCCTTTTCTTCCTGAGTTACTAAGTATTGAAACACTTCCTGAGGCCGGCTATACTTTCATACACTTACAGTACAGTTACAGATCCAATACTCCATGCTGCTGAGTGACATTGAGGAGTGCTACGCTGATGCTAAGCTGAATGTCTTCAGCAAAAAAATGTTAAGAATATCATCAGTGTCCCATTCATCCGCTGGGGTTACTGAGTTCATCCGGAATGAAATGGATGTATGGACAGTGTGTATAGTGTGTGTGGCAGAATGGTGTGTCTATGGGAGACTCCTTCAGATAGCAAATGCTGCACTCCTCCATCTCCACCCTCTCTCCCCCATCTGCTGCACTTTCTCCTGTAAATTATAGCGGCACTTTAGCTAATGAAAGAGTTGAAGTCCAGGCACTAATAAAATCCATTAAGCGAATAAAGCACTTCCCCCTCTAACAAAATTAAGAAATCTGCCCCTCCTCCCCCCTTAAAAAAAAGAGGGAGGACTCTATATTAATATTTATGAAATGCGGAATGGACCCCTTTACCCCTTCGTCCCCCCCCCTCCCTCTTTAGGGGGCCCACACTTTGCCCCGCCCTGTCCAGCAGCCTTTTAGTCGTCCACCTATCGCTGAAGATTTCGAGTGACCACGCCTTTTGGAGGTAGGAGGGGCAGATGATGGAGGGATGTTGGAGGAGAGACGCCCAGGAGAGCCCGTCTTCAGTTGGGGTCGGCGGTCCAAGAGGGACAACCAGCTCAGAACAGCGTCTCCTCTTCGTTCTTCAAACTAAGAACTGAGCTGAGAACCGTCCACGTATTGGGTGACCTGTTGGACAATCTCGATGAAACATCTGAAAGAAAGGTATGAATTCAAAAGGTCATGACCAACGATGAATGTCTAACTGGTTTTGCTTTTCTCTTCACAGAGCCGTTTTGAAAAGATGCTGGTTCCTGAAAGTTCTGTTTAGTAGAAGCAAATGTGATTGGGAGATTAGGGAGTTTAGAAGATAAAGAGAATTGTTAGAGTGTGGTACAGAAGATCTTCCGTTCTAAGACATGGGTAAGATGTAGAGTTAGAATGGTTCAGATCAAGTGCGTAAAGGATGGGAATCTAGAAAAAGGTCGAAACTCATCCATGAAAGGTCTAGACTCATTCTCAAAACCACGGTAAGAATGGAAAACCATCATTCCATCATTGGTTTCATTTCTACTTTGATCCACTTTTCCACCTCATTGAGAGATCTTCCTTTCTCCCACCCATCTCTCAAACCATCATCCCCATCAATGCGTTTGTCCTCTTCCTTTTCATCATGCTAAGTGGTCTAGTTCCCAGACCTTTAGAGTTGATTAGCGCTCCCATCTCTCCCATTCTGACTAAAGCATCTCCAGGGAATTGACAAGTACGTGAATAACAAGATTAGCCCCTAGATGAATGGCCAGACTGGAGTCCAGCTTGGTTTCCTTACTCAATAGGCACTTTGTGTATAAATGTACCATCCTTTTAGGGTGATGATCTCTGTGGAACGGCACCCAAAATTGCAGTCTTTTGATAAAATGCTGTGTACTTCTATTCCTGGCTAAAGGACTTGCATTTGGTCCTTCCAAATTAAGTCTCAATGTCCTATTTCCCATCCATCTTTGCCATTGAATGCTTCTAAGTAAGACTACCAGACCTTCAGAGTCTCTATTTTTTTATTAAGGTCCTCTTAACAAGACCACCATCAGTCTGGCAAACTCAATTTTTATTGACTTTTTTAAAAGAAAGAACAACTAGACTAATTCATTGGTAAGATTCTGATTTGATTACCAAAACCACTAGAGTTTTTTTAGATTGTTTAACTGATATTTTATAACCTTTAAAAAAATTAGCTGATTCATCTATCATGACAATAAAGGAGGTGCAAGATTTTAGAGCGGGCGGGGTTTGACGCAGTTTTGGCGCAGAAAGGGCGGTGCCCATGTCTCGCCGCAGTGAGATTGTGACCTATGACTAATTTTTTTGCAGATGTCCTTAAATGAACAGTTTCTTGGACACATCCCCCTTGGTTCCGCCAACGGAGACAGAGCTGCACAGGTCCACCACCTGTCAAGACCTCCCTGAAACTCAGCTACCACAATATTCGGACCAACTCCTCTGTTAGGAAACGAACAGCAAAACCTGAAGGGAATGGACATGCTGTTTAAACTGGAGACGTTCCTTGAGGAACTCAGAGCCGTTCACTTTTTTCTTCTTATATCCATTTCGTGAATGTTCCATGGATATACCTTCCATCTGCCATTCATGCACTGGATTCATTTAGCCATCCTCATCTGCATGAAACCGTACTTTATGGTATTGATGGAGATCCGATATGATGTTCTGTTTGGACCGGTCCACAGGGTGAAGACCTGCCTCACATCTCTGCCCAGGACGCCATTGTGCTTGATCTAACCATGCAGTTCCTCTAAGGTCCATGGTTGTGCCAAGCACTTTGGAGACTTGCGAGCGCACTCGTCTTATTTCATCCCTCTTCGTCTTCTCGGTATACAAAATCATGAAAGCTTGATCTTTTGTGTTCAATTCATTATGTTAGAAAAAACGTTCATGAGCATCTCAAGAAATAAAGAGGTCTATATTGTTGTGTTTTTTTTTTAAATCAGATCAGAACAGAACCAATGGCACAAGTTAAAAGTGTAAAAATACAATAAAAAAATCTGCTATCATTTATATTAAATGCTGCACCATTGTGGAAATAAGCATTACAGTCTTGGTGACCTTGGCAAAGCATGGGTGCATAATGAGGAATCCTCATTATTTCAAAAGGTAGATTAAACCAAGAAGATTACGTGCAATATACGGTTATAGAGCACCATTGTGTCATATCAAATTATTGTACGTGGATTTCAGTTGCAATATGGCTTCATTCTCAAAGCACCATTAATAAGTGCAAGATTTCAGAACATAAAATGTGACAAATAGTTAAAATCCCTTTTTTCAACGTGTCCACCAAACATCATACACAGCTCTGAATGAATCAGCAGCGTATCAAACCAGCGTCCGCTGATATAAAGCTGCTTTTACGTCACATGACGCATGATTTGCTTTATGAAAAGAAAATAAAACCACCATGACATGACTGTGATGAATGAAAGTCAGCAGGTTCACGAGAGGTGGAGCTTTAAGTCTCAAACTGGTCTCAGACTGCTATAAACGACAGAGGTCATCATGTGGCTCATAAGCTCGGCTCGAACATCTCTCTCTATAACCTTTATCACTAATATGTTGTAGTTCCCACCCAGAATAAGTGCCATTATTATCCTGCACTTTTACTCACTAACAAACCTGTAAATAAAATGAAGCATATAATTTTAGACGTGGCTTCTGTCTTTTGGATATTAATTCTTTTTTTTTAAGCAGTAGATGTCTTACTGTAGCTTGTACCCTTGGCTCAAGTCTCTCTCTTTCTCTCTCTCTCTCTCTCTCTCTCTATCACTCTAGTGATATATTTTAGTTCACAACCATGTTACCAGACGAGCCAAAATTAGCACCAATCGGTTGCTGAATGAGTACATTTTAGTTATTTGAGTACAAGATGGTACATAGATTGATATACATTCATACATAAACACATACACACACACACACACACACAGGTGAAATCCTGCCTTCACATCCTTAACGCAGATCATCTCTTTAAACAATTTAATCACAATTTTCTCAACCAAATCTGTGGTTTATAAAGAGTTTTATCAAGCTGTTACTGATTTTCAACTGGTATCATTCAGTATTACCAATTCCAGAGGGACATTATTCGAGGAACTCGAAGGAAGACTCGAGGAAAATTTGACCTTTTGTTAACAACCTAAGTTAACAAGGTCAATTGAGACCTAGAAATAGTCCAGAATATTGACTAAGCAAGATATTAAACATTTCCCATCTTTCTTGTCTTCCTTTGTCAAAAGTTGAACAAATTCTGCTTATTTCCAGTTACTGATTTTCAACTGGTATCATTCAGTATTACCAGTTCCAAAGGGACATTATTGGACATCAGGACAAGTAGTTCAGGAAAAATAAAACTGGGCGCCATTTTGGATCATAGACAAAATCTATTTTAATGGGCTAGTATTAAGTATGCAAGACCTGATGCGAGCACAGCAGAGGCTGATTCTCTGAGACTCTGCTAGTCTGACCACAAGAGGCAATATCATAACAGAATAATAACCATAGTCACAATGTAAATTTGGATTGACTCAATTTAGCAGCAATTAGACTAGCATTTTTTTTAGTTTTGATGCTTGAGTTTTGATGCTACAATCCTGGAAAATGGGATGACACTGGCAACTCTGTCTAGTTTATCTTAAATATAAATATGGTGTGGAATAATTCTTACACACACATATATATATATATATATATATATATATATATACATACCATACTTTTATTTTAGATATAAATTAGACAGGGTTGCCAGTGTCTATATATACAGTACATATATATATATATATATATATATATATATATATATATATATATATATATATATATATATATATATATATATATTTATATACAGTGGTGTCTAAAATTATAATCTATTTTTTTCTTTCATTTCTAGTTTAATGCAAATATTTAAATTCCAAATTATACTCCCAGCAACAGCTTGAGTAAAAAGTAAAAATATTCACATGAATTTCACAATTTCTTCATGTAAAAGCTGGTCCATGTCAGATCAAATCTACGAGCGTGTCATCTGAACATGAGCTTCAATGGAAGAGATAAAATTCGAGGAACTCGAAGGAAGACTCGAGGAAACTTTGACCTTTTGTTAACAACCTAAGTTAACAAGGTCAATAGAGACCTAGAAATAGTCCAGAATATTGACTAGGCAAGATATTAAACATTTCCCATCTTTCTTGTCTTCCTTTGTCAAAATTTGAACAAATTCTGCTTATTTCCAGTTTTAAATGAAAAAAATCCCAGATTTACAATGTGGTCTCAGATTTTTGGAGCCCACTGTAAACATACAGTATACCATATACTAATAACTTCATCTCCCATTTTTACACTGTTACATTAAACTGGTATTTTAGATTTTGGTGTCACTTAAGTGTCGCTTAACTAACTAACATAACTAAGTAATGTTAACACATATAATTTAAGGTTTGTTCAAATGTGTCCTTTGTGACTGTTTATTTAATCCATGACTAAAAAATCTGCATTAATTAACAAAAAAATAATTTACAGCATGTTTCTGTAATGCAATGTTGACAATGCAGGGTTTTTTTAAACATCAGTTAATGCAAGTGTTAGTTACTTTGTTGATGTTACTGAAGCCAACCTTAAGTATTAATATAAAGCATGACACAGATTTTAAGAAACTGAAATAAATACACACTGTGCCTTATATACTGTATATTTAAACTTAATAAAAGACGCCTGATGGTTGGTAAGACCAACAAATGGGTTCTGATTTTTCTCTTCCCTTCAAGTTTTTGTTTTTTTTCCCCTTCCATCAGAAATCTATGACCATTTTTTTGTTCATCAGTGTTATAGACCAGAATTTGTGTTTCCTAATCCTGCTTGTATACTCAGAACTGGAAGCTAAACTAAAATGTAACTGACAATGACAACGACAATGTAAATAAATCTGATTACACAAAACATCACTGGCAGTCAATCAATGACCAGCTCGGATGATGACGGACGGACTTTGTTCTGGAGATGAACTAAAAAGCAATGTGCATTAGTATTCTGCGTCAGAGCTTCTTTATCACTTTGAATAGAGATGACTTTGTGCATAAAACTGTCTTGTCTCCCTGTCACAGTGGTTACAGTATTGTTGTATGAGGATTAATCAATATTTCAGAATTATAGATCCTCTGAGAGCTTGAGTCAATGTCTTTCTGCTTTAGGAGACACAGAACTCTGTTCAAAAGATTTCAAAGGAATAAACTTTGGTCACTTTTATCAGGACTCTAACTCTCATTGCACTAAATGTAGGATGTAAATGTCACTTACCCAACTACGGTCACTAGTTCCATTTCAAAATGTACTCCGTGTGTCTATACTTAACTGTTTACACCAGTGCAGAGGGTAATGTGCAATACTATCACTGGTCACTTTTCAGAATGTTCTGAATGTTCAATGTGCAATATTATGACTTAGTCACCTGCTGTATATACTTTATACTATATACTTGCTGTACATACATACATACTTTTATACTATATGGTATACTCACTTTATAGTCTATTTATTGTCTAATGTTACATGTTTTTTTTTTTTATAACACCAGTCAGAAGCAGCGCTCCTAATTTCGTTGTGTACAGAGATATACAATGACAATAAAGGCTTTCATTCGTTCAAACTAGTGCTTTTCAAACAAATCTCTATCCACCATATTTGTAAGGAAGTAAATTGATACTTTATACGGCAGTTAGCTCCAGTCCACTAATTTAATTGGATAAGCAATATTCCAAGAGTGCTTATAGTTAGTATCACCACATTGGGACGTTTCACTGTTTGTACCACTCCGTTTGTCTGTGTTCACTACATAAAATTCCACTTCTAGCAATCACTGAGTTAGCATGACCATCACATACATATGTGCTTGTTGAACATCCTATTCCAGATTTAGTCCCTCTTTGTTATTATAATAAGCTCCACTCTTCTGGGAAGGCTCTCCACTAGATTCTGAAACATGGCTGTGGGGATTTGTGTTCATTCAGCCACAAGAGCATTAGTGAGATCAGGCATTGATGTTAAGTGAGGAGGTCTGGGGTGCAGTCAGTGTTCCAGCTCATCCCAAAGGTGTTCAGTGGGGTTGAGGTCAGGACTCTGTGCAGGACACTCGAGTTCTTCCACTCCAACCTTCACACACCTTGTCTTCATGGAGCTCGCTTTGTGCATGGGGCATTCCAACTTTGTGGTAACAGTTTGGGGAAGGAACACATATGGGTGTGATGGTCAGGTGTTCACATACTTTTGGCCATATAATGTAGATTTTACATAAATATTTATTGACTGCCCAACAACTACCCTTAGACATGTATTATATGTGAGTTTCATGCAAATGAGAGAAATATCTCAATTGTTATCATTATTGAAAAGGGACAGACACCTGATGTGTAAAAAAACTCTGATACTTAAAATAGTCCTTCTCTAAATTATCATTATTCATGGATTAGCAGTAGGCCTACCCCTGATTTTAAACAAAGTTGGTCACATGATTTGGAGGGTAATATATCTAATCATACTGTGTCATAGTAGAATAAGTGGTATCATCAAATATCATAACTGAAATCGTAACATGTGAATGGTACCACTAAGAAACCATGAAGATGGCTTTGGTCTTCAAATGATTGTGAACAGCTTTGCTATGATAGATTTAGGACCACAATTCCCACAAACACTCTGCACTCAAGTCTACATCAGTGAACAGTTGAAGACTTCAATAAAATAGACTTCACACGGAAACTATAATGAATTTTCATGTTCGCACAATTGCACTTTCTGACCATATAGTACACAGTTATAGAAGGGATTTATTTATAATCGCACTATCCGGTGTCACCCAGAGGAGGGTGGGTTCCCTTCTGAGTCTGGTTCCTCTCAACGTTTCTTCCTCATGAAGTCTCGGAGTTTTCCCTTGCCACCGCTGCCTCTGACTTGCTCATTGGGGACAAACTGATAAATTTAAAATGTATATCTGGAATTTATATAAAAATTCCAAAGTTGCTTTGTGACAATATCCATTGTTAAAAGTGCTATACAAATAAAATTGAATTGAATTGAACATGTGGAAGCCTGAGATTTACACCCTATATGGAAGTGTCGGGTTTAAAAAATGCTGGAATATTCCTTCAATATGCACATTAAAGCTTCACAGAACCTATACTGTATCACTTATCAACTGTAGCAAGGAGCACTGAAGCTGTTCGGGTGGCTCATGGTAGCCCAACTGTTTACTAACACACGTCATGTTGGTTTTTCCTTTAATTTGTCCCAGCTTGTGTATAAAAAGAACACACTACTAACACGTCTCATTAAATCACTGTACTGGACACAGCAAATGTAAAAGGAAATTGATGTATTGTTACTAAATGCCAGTGTAATGGGTAACATGACAGAAAAAAGACAACATTCGGGTGACACTTCCTGCTTCATCAAATACTCATCCATGTCAATACAGACATTCACCATCACACACTCGGAGCAATTAACAGAGAAAGAACCGCTCATGATTTCTGGAAACGGCAAAAAAAAAAAAAAAAAGAAAAAAGAAAAGAAAACCACTGTTACATTCACAAGCTGAGCATTTTTTTCCCCAAGCACCACTGAAGAGACCTCTTTAAACTCAGAGAAACGCATGCAAACCTTCAGCGAAGCTTCACACACTCTTACTAACAGTCATGCTGAAATCAGAAGTGTAGAGAATGAAACAACCGTTTGGACAACAGAAGTGACAATTTCCTCAAAAGCAAATCCATATTTATCACATGCTTTGAACAAGAGTTCATCATACGCTTTGACACACTAGTACAAATGTGAAGGGGGAAAAAAAAAAAAAATCTACAAAACATTTAGAAACAAACAAATAAAAAAAAAAAAATTAAAAAAATAAAAATCACACTCAAAACTGATACAAAATTGTTTTTTGACTTTGGCCTCGCTTATTTCTGACAATGCGAATTATTAACAAGGGATAACTAAAAACAGTTGAGTTTAGTACAAAAACAATGATCTACCTTTCCTTTCAAAGTGCTACAAAAGAGAAAGGAAAAAAATTATATTAATGAAAAAAAGCAACAAAGAAAAAAAATGAACCGAGTCCAAAGCAGGATTTGAATTTTAGATTTTCTATGATCTGCCACGATTTCCAGTTAATTTTTTTTTTTTTAAAGAAATCATTAACACCCTTGCACATTAAATCATCAACATATTCTGACACACAGCACTCTAATCACTCTGTTCTTGGAAGTATTACATAACACGCGTTACACAGTTCCTGTGGGTTTTTTGCACAAGTAAATGAGATGAATAAGCATTCATGTTTAGTTTTTTTTTTTTTGCCTGAGCGCAAGAACATTCAACACACAATTTCAACAACTGCGAAAAAACATCTGCTGGATTGACAAATCTTGCAATTTTCAAGCGCCCGTGTCTCTGCTATTGCAAGAAAAAGAGCGAAATAACAGAAAAAAATATGGACTGGCCTAACTTTCATTTCAGGTCCTGAACAAACAGATATGTTTGCTGATTATTCTGTTGATTATTGATAATCATGGTCATTCAGGTTGCTTCATATAGCTCTAGGAATGCTACTGGTTCAAGAGGATCCACTAATAAACCGATATAAAGTATTAAATCTGTGAGGAAAAAAAAAAATCAACTGACCATCAAAGCCTTCACATAATCACCAAGTACAGAACTGGCAACTAACTAACGTTAATCTTTCCAAGGATCTACATTCACCTCACTGGAGAATATATTTATAAATTATCATCTTTTTTATTATATTTCAGAATTATGGTTCATCTACGCCATTACAAAACATCATCATACCAGACAGAGCAAGGCTGAGTCCAATCAAGGCGTCAGCTAGCAGGAGTTTAGAATAAAGTCTGAAGAAAACAAAGAAAAAAGAAGTGTTGACTGGAAGATTAACACACGCAAACCTCTTGATAGAGCAGAAAAACAATGTTTTCTATCAATCCAGTGAATTCCAGCTCTTCGTAGGTACAAACTCTTTAATAGAGTGTGAGATCATTTACGGAAATATTTGTCTTTAATTCACACGAACCTGATACTCAGGATGTGTTCGCAATCCCGCTGCTGTATTTTCAAACAGCTGTCAATATTCTCGACTAGTCTCGGTTAGGATGTGTAATTTACATTAACGGAATATCCTCGCCACAAATTTGCAACATCTTTCACAACTATTAAAATGGAGAAAATCTGATCTCACAGTTTGAAAACTAATACTGTAATAAAAACCAAAGGATACGATCAGCGCTCGCTTATGTATTCGAGTCGGACTGATGTATCAGGAGGTGATTACGTGAATGAAATGGAGGTTGGATTTAACATATACAAAGATTTTTTTTTTTGTAACCAAGTATGAACCTAGCAACAATGCTAGCTCCAACAGTTTAACGGTGCAGATGTTAAATATTCAATAAAAAAAAAACAAAAAAAAAAAAAAAAAACCACACATTTCTGAAAAATATAGCAAATTAGCAATATCACTTAAAACAAGGACATTGTGTCAGAAATCTGTCAGGAAGTACTTCGCTATGTGTTGATACCTTACTTATGGGTGAAGATGAATTTTTCCCTCTCTCATGTGACTGGGAAACTCATTACAAATTAATCCTCCCATGTCATTTCTGATTGGCTGGTTCACACTTGCATCAGATCACCATCCAAAGGTCAGCTCTATCAAACGGTTTAAAACCAGCACGCTGCCACACTTTAGCTTGTCATCCGTTGTTCTCACTTTTTTTGGCCTGATATCAAAATATTCTTGTGAGCATCCTTCATTTTTTTTTCTTTCCTGGACAAACTTTGGAAACGCCAGGATTCAAACTCACGATGCCTTGTCACAAGCAAAACTTCACCTTTACTATTTACGCGTTTTAAGTTACTATCAAGTTTAATTATAAGTGCTTATAAATGTGTGCGCATTGTATGCGGCATTTTATGGTGATTATTTAGTTCAGAAATTGATACCCATACCAGTAAAGCTCTGATTAAGTAAACACCTGGTGTCTTAATGTTCATCTAATTAAAATAATCTCAGCTGATGTTATCAGTTATCTGAAACTGAGCATTCATATTATTATATTAACGCTCCTACTCTACTACTATAACTATCTTGCAAGTAAACGCTCTCGGGGCTAGGACATGTCGTCCCCCAGCCAATCACCTGAAAGCTCGTTGTGTTCAGCAATGATAAGCACAGACACCCGTGTCACGCCAAAACAAGAGAAAACAGTGAAAACAGACGCAGCTCTGTCGCAGCAGAGGAAGTGTAGTGTGCTAGTGAGGACGCTGCGGTCGCTAGAACACGTCCCCCACTTCCTCAAGAGGAGCCGGGTTGAGAAACATGAAGACCAGAGTGCCTGTGTGTGTGAGTGTGCGTGCGTGCGTGTGTGTGTGTGTGTGTGTGTGTGTGTGTGTGTGTGTGTGTGTGTGTGTGTGTGTGTGTGTGTTGGTGCTGCTGCAATGGAGCGGAAAGTGAAAGATGTGAAGAGACAGCACAAGTCTCGTGGAGTTTTCCGAACCCAAACCTCTTCTCCAGGAAGAAAGAATGAGATTAATTACATTCAAACTGTCTCATGGGTTGTTGAAAATATTTCTCCAAAGAAGAAATGAAATTTTCTGTGAAATGTTAAGCTGAACTATTCGTTACACAAAGGCAGAAAGGCAGAAAAATGACCACTTTGTGCAAAAGTTTGCATCCCTGATGGGTAAAAACAGGAAACTGTCTATGCAACTCAGAGAATTTCAAAAAGAAATGTGTATCCTGAAAGACAAAAATCCAAAACATAAGGCGAAATGAGGATGATTTGTCATGACTCTCAGTCTCCAGACGTGATTTAAAGAAGGCAGTGTCTGCTATCTGGCACAGTTGTAACTTGTTTAGAGCTAGTTATTAGAGAATATATACTAGAATACCACTCAGAAAAAGGGACGCAAACTTTTGAGCTGCTAATCTTTTTGTTTCTTTTATATCCTTAAATAGAACATCTCTAACACACTGTGGTCAATAATTAAAATTATCCTACAGGTGTACAAACTTTCGCACTCAATCGGACGCTCGGTGTCGACCGAAGCGTATCATACGTTCTTTTAACAAGAAAACACCCGACACCGAAACATCAGCATTACATACTGTGGAGAAGGAAGAGGGATATTTCTTAAGCACGTACATTATCGCAGTATTAAGTGCTGCGAATGAAAAGACATTTCTGTGAAATGGCGGAAACTGCGAACGTGAACTAGGACGACTCGACGTGAATGTTCTGTCACTTGTGAGAAAATACACTGACGTGCTGCTAGCTTGGTGAGTTTGTTGGCAGAGATCGCTCTCTCACCCCCTCTCCCTCTCCATTTTATTCATCCTTATTTATCCTTTCTTTTTCTGAGAAGTAGTTTGGGGAAGTAAAACTCCCAGGAGCAATAACCACACCGATTTTTCCAATTCTGACTCACTTGTACAAGCAACATAATTCCATCTGTACCTGATCTCAGCATGAGATAGCTTTACACACACACACAAACACACGCACACCCAAACACACACACAGTGTAGGATAGAAAAATGTTTTGGCAGCAGCAGTAGCAGGAGGAGCGTGTCTCTGATTCTCACTCGCTGTCTGCAGGTCACAGTAAGAGGCAAAGTTCTCTCTCTCTCTCTCTCTCTCTCTCAGGCTCCGTCTCGCCGCTTGTCACGGCGTTGTTGTGAATAAAACCCGAGGTCTCTTAGGTCTTATGAATTGCCCTCCACTCGCACATCTGGACAGCTGTTTTCTCTCAGGCGTAAATATGGGAGGAGCCGGCCGTGTGTGTTCCCTCCTCCAGCCGCTCCGGCGAGGCCTGCTGCACCTGCTTCATCACGCCCACGTAATCATGAACGCCAACCTCGTGGTTCTTCGCTCGGAGAGCAGCCGTGTGCAGCTTCTCCAGGAAATCAGGCATGCCTGAGACGGAATTTTAAAAAAGGCAGACGTTAAAAAGAAAAGCAGAAGGATGGAAAGATAAATAATTATAGAAAATGGAAAGAAAAAAAAAAAACAGATGCAAATAAATGGTGAAAAAAATATATAAATGGACAAAGGGACAGATTGATAGACAGACCAACAGATAGATACGATGGACAGGTAGATGGAAATAGAGAGATCAGTATATTGTTAGTCCAAAGAAACAGGCAGATGGAGGGATAAGACACATACAGACACATATACAATCGCAGACAGACAGGGAGACAGGCGGATAGACAGACAGGCAGACAGATAGAAAGACAAATAATAGCTGGTGCATAGACAGACATATTAATGTGCGTCACATAAACAGATTAACAATGTGTCAAAAACAGATGGAATTGGAGGGGAAAAAGAAGTCGAGATTAAATATTAGGATAGAGAGAAGAGAAGAGAAGAGAAGAGAAGAGATATTTTTTAAAGCATAAAAAGGAATCAAAGGAGTACAAAAAGAATAAATATAAAACCATATAGGAGGAAAACCAAAAACAGATGGAAGTTTCTAAACAATCATAGAGACAGCAAAAGAAGGAAAAAAAGAATAAAGGAAAACAGTAAAACGGATTTTAAAAAAATAAACTAAAAGAAATCAGTGAAAAAATAAGCTTAAAAATAAAGACTGTCTTAGAAAAGTAAAAAGTAAAAAAAAAAGGGGAATAAAAAATCTCTTGAAAGTTTAAAAAAAATGTTTCTAAAGACAAAATGAAAAAAAAGAGCAGCAGAAAAGCTTTAGAGTGTAGAATTAAATATTCAAATGAAGAAAATGTGTTTTATGAGAGTGAAGGAGACACACACACACACACACACACACACACACCACTCACCACTGGACACCATCCAGCTCAGACAGTAACGAGGGAAAACCGTCTGAGGATCATCGCTGTACGTCAACAGATAGTCAAATCCATTCTGAGGAAACATGAGGATCAGATCACACCACATCAGACTAGATCAGATAACACACACACACACAGTTACACAACAAAACTATAAATATATATAATTTGATCGATCACATA
Organism: Pangasianodon hypophthalmus; assembly: GCF_027358585.1. Lineage (NCBI taxonomy): Eukaryota > Metazoa > Chordata > Actinopteri > Siluriformes > Pangasiidae > Pangasianodon > Pangasianodon hypophthalmus. The sequence continues at coordinate 20,930,743 of NC_069726.1, read as the reverse complement.
CAGACAAATGTATACATAGATAGAAGGATAAAGAATAAATAGATGGATGTATAAATAAATATATATATAGATGGTGCATGTATGACATGTAGAGACAGGAAGTGCATTAATTAATAGATGGATGGATGGATGGATGGATAAATGAGATAGAGCAATAAATATGATCACAGGCATGACAGACAGTGAGACAGATATATGGGCAGGCAGACAGATGGATTGATGGACAAACATAAAACAGAAAGACAAAAAGATAATGGAATGGTTTAGATGGATGGATAGAGAAACAGATTAATCAAGACACAGGGTGGATAGGATTAGACAAATTGTTAGACAGACAGATGGATGGAAGGATAGAAGAAAAGATGTATACAAGAGAGAGCAGCGTACAGAATATGATGGACAGATGGATGGACAGACAGATCAATAGATATGATGAGCAGGTAGATCGATTGATGTATGCATAGAAAGATAGAGGGATTGATAGACAGATGCGCATAGAAAACAATGGATGAATATAGAACAGAAACAGACGGATGGAGGGACACAGAAAAGGATAGATGGACTTAGATAAGGACAGATAGATGTCCTTACCTATCTGATAAGAACAGATAGATGGATAGATAGGTGGGTGAACAGATAGACAGATCGATAGACAGATAGATGCAGGATATCCAAACAGGTAAATGTATAGATGGCAAAACAGTGGATGCAGGACAGACAGACGGGTGGAGCGATAGAGAAAAGTATGGATGGATACAGGGCACACAGACAGATGGACAAAAGGATGACAGACGGATGGATAGGGAAAAGGATGGATATATGCAGAGAGACAGATGGACAGATGGATGCATGGATGGATGGATGGATGAATAAATACAGGTAAGACAGATGGGTGGGTAGATGGAGAAAAGGATGGATAAATACAGGACAGAGAAACAGACAGACAGATAGACAGATGGATGAATAGATGGACATAATACAGACAGAGAGGTGGATATTACGGAGGAAAATTTGTGACAAATGAAATATAAATGGACAGAGAGACAAAGTGACAGATTGATGGACAGATGAATATGATGAAGAATTAGACAGATATTTGGATAGAGAGAGAGATGTGTTGTTGGCCAAATGGTGAAATGGACGGATGGATGAAAGGAAAGACAGATCAATAGATAAATATGTTGGAGAAGATGGATAAGACAATCACAGACAGACGGACTGATAGAAAGACAAGTGAATAATAGCTGGCACACAGATGAACAGATGATGGAAAAATGAAAGGATGGAGGGAGACAGACAGACAGACACACACACACACACACACACACACACTTTAGAGCACAGGTGTAACTGGTCAATAGTTTTCCACATGAACAGATCAGGATGTTACACAGACAGACAGTTGTCTCACCTCATCGAAGGACTTGTGGGGTCGGATGACCATCCTGGAGCGATACGAGTGAACTCGGACAAACTCCTGTGTCTCGGGAACTCCAGGATGTTGCACAGCTCTGACACACACACACACACACACACACACACACACACACACACACACATCACATCTCAGTGTAGCTGCTAATTCATAACCAGACACTGTGTAATACCTTCAGAGTGAAAACGCTCACCTGGACACCAGGACCATCAGGTTGTTCTCTACGTCCACTTCGTAGCGGCGCACGTACACGTAGTCTCGGGAGTACATCGGATACTGTGCCGAGAAAACAGCAGAGAAACGAGAACTTTCAGACGCTCAAGGACCTAAACGCAAGGGGTGTGTCCAAAGCTCCAGCCTATTCACTATACAGTGCGTTATCTTCAAAATGGTGGAGAACATGCAAAGTCTTTCAATCACGACAAGGAGTGCAGAGGAACACCCATAATGCACTGTGATTCACACACATCGTACACAATCCTACTAACTACACCACTACAACAGGTGAGAGGAATGTGTGGAAGATAAGCCTTACTTTTCCCTCTCTTCGAGTGCTAATACAATTAGACTGTGCAACTGATAAACCGATTATACGGTCTTACACGGCAGCGTCGTGGAATTCTCGATTCTGATTGGCTGGCAGGTGGCGATTACTGTTCTTCAACAGCAGCTCTGACATTAGTGCAGGTTTATGTTAATGCAATCCACGTAAACGGATTAAACACGTCTAATCATTAACATGAAGTTTTCTGTAAGGATTCGTTTATTTATTTATTTATTTGTAACATTTACGGAAGGAGTCTCCAGTGTCAGCACTTTGTAACAGTCAGAGGTTTTCAGTGTTCAGGACAGAGGAGGTTACGCTCTACGTTTTTTTTTTTTTTTTTTTTGTCTTATTCGCTTCGAAAGAGAGAGAGAGAGAGAGAGAGAGAAAAATAGAGGCTGGTGAGGGAATGATGACTTCTTCATAGCTTCTAGAACATAAGTGACAGCAGAAACTAACTTTTATGGACATTCCACAACATTAAATGCAACTATAAATGGATAAAAAGTATGACGTCATTCTTTGATAAACAGAAAAAAATTATTATTGGCATAATGCTATGGTATAAGAGGAATAAAACACTGAGACATGCTGTTTTTGGAAAATAATCCACGATGAGATGGTGAGAGTGATGCTGCTTTGCATGAGGCTGCTTCACACCACCCTGTCGTTGATTATTTTCCAGTAACAGCATGTCCCTGAGTGTTTTATTTCTTAAACAAATGTATTAAGACTTTTACGATACATACGTCGATATATATAAAAATAAAATATGTCTTGAACAAGCTACGTTTCTGTGCCACTGTGTCGCTCATCCTACATCCTGTGACACAAAAGTCACAAAAGTTTTGGAAAAACATGTTTGGATAGAGTCTGGGGGAATGAACATTTTATTCATCTTAATCACTCGGGTGTGGATTTTTTTCCTTCCATTACCTAAACAATATAAAAATATGAAAATGGTTGTGCATTAAAATAGTGAAATATGTTCTAACAGTTATACCAGGCACAGCTCTTAAACCCACAAAGCTGTGTTTAAATGAGAAATTGTGGCATATGAAGAGGTTTGTTGTCTTACAGGGAAATGTGTGGCCCAGTGGATGACCTCTGACCCCGTGTTCGCGTCCCGGTCCACCACGTCCAGTCTGATCACCAGTGCGTCCCATTTCTTCCTGTATTCAGTGTCCAACTAGAGCGGAGACAAACACAAAGAGGTGTACACATCTAAATTTAACTCACACCTGCCTGTGGCTAACACACAGACATGCAAATGTCACGACCATAAACAAACCAGCAGATCAACATGTTCAGAAGGCGATCTGATTCTTATCGTGGGCTTTTATTAATCAAACTGCAGAGTACCTGAACGTTGAAGAACTGTCTGGGAGTAACATCAGTGTAGGAACCAAACACTAGAACAGAAGAAGTGGTAAGGAGAGCGTCAGTCTGGATCTCAGCGTCAGTTTATTTCGTTAACTACGACACGCTCGCTACAGACGCTCACCTCGGTACTCAAACAGGTGGCTTCCTTCAACTGGTCTCCTCCACACTTTAAAGCTCTTCTTCTCCATCACGATTTCCCAGCCACCCTCAGCCTGCGCACTGGCCTTCCCCACAGCGGCCTGCTGCTTTACAACATCCAGAGCCTGGAGCTCCCACGCACACCTAACACACACACACACACACACACACACACCTCAGTGTCACAAAACCCAAACGCCAGGTAAATCAGGAGAGGAAGAGAAGTGAAACACGAGGGGAAATGGACAAAAAAAAGGAAGAACAGAAAAGGAAAAAAAGGAAAGAAGGACAATATGAAGGAAAGGAAAGGAAAGGAAAGGAGGAAAGGAGGAATGAAGGAAGGAACGAAGGAAGGAATGAAGGAAGGAACGAAAGACAATATGAGAGAGGGCAAAGAAAAGACGCGTAGAAGACATAAAAGTGGGAAGAGAAGCAAAGAAAGGAAGGAAGGTAAGTTGGTATGTATGTAAAAAAAAAAAAAAAAGAAGAAGGGAAGAAGGCAGTAAGGGAAGGAAGAGAAAAACCTGTGGAGGAGAAAAATAGTGAAAGAAGGAAGGAAAACAAAGATAAAGAGAGAGGAGAGAAAAGGGGGAAACAAAGAAGGAAGGAAGGACGGAAGGAAGGAAGGAAGGGGAAAAGAGCTAAAGATGGAGGAGGAAGGAAAGAAGGAAAATAGAAAGCTAAAGACGGAGAAGGGAGAAAGAAAGCAACAAAGAAAGATATGGAGTGAAAAAGGAGGTAGGAAGGGAAGGAAGATAGAATCCTAATAATAGTGAAGGAAGAAAAAGAGGAAAACAGAAAGCTAAAGAGGGAGGAGGGAGAAAGACAGAAAGGGGAGAAAGGAGGGAAGAAAGAGATGTAAAAAAAATTTTTAAAAAAAAAGGGGGAAAAAAGGGAAGGAAGAGAAAAATGTAAAGAAGGAATAATAGTGAAGAAGAAAGGGAGGGAGAGAAGGAAGGAAGGCAGGAAGGAAGGAAGGAAGGACAGAATAAAAAGCAGTACACTGAGGAGAATGAGGCAGGTGATCTCCAGCTAGCTGTAGACACTCATACAGCTTTAAGACTGACCTCCTCATCTCATCGTCTTTTATCTTCTCGTCCTCCCACATGAAGACGCCGGCGAGGGCGGCCAGCAGTTTGCCAGTCGGGGCTTGCTTGTTCTGCAGCCGGCGCCAAATGCTGCCCACCAGCGTCCACCTGCTCCTCTCCGAGTACAGGTTCGAGTAGAGCTCTGCGATCTGCAACGCTCGCCTCAGTCTCTGTCCGGTCACAAAGCTGCAGTGGTCAGCCAGGATGGACAGCAGCCCTTCTCGCTTCTTCTTTCCAGGGACGGTCTCACCGCAGCCTCTTCCTGCTTTCTGGAGCCATGTGAAGAGAGACTCGAGCCATGCAGCAGCAGCAGCCTCAGACCTGCCAGGACCTGCAGCACTGCTGTGTCTGAGAGCAGGCGTGCAATGCAGACGAGCAGCGCGCGCGCTGATGCTGCACAGGGGAGCACGCTGGACGGATTTGAACATGTCTGCTGCAACTGGGTGTGTGTGTGTGTGTGTGTGTGGGATCTGCTTTTTCTAATGAGTAGCACGGATCACAAAGCTCACAAGGCTTTGAAGAATCTCCCAGATTGGCCAGATTCCCATGCAGGATTAGGACAGCTAGCATGCAATGTCACATGTGTGCTCCACTTACTAGCGCTTTAACAATCGCGTGAGCTGCATAAAATTACACATTCACTTCTAAATAACAGTTATATTACTCACAAGTTTCTTTTATTCATCCAAAATTAACCCAGAAACCGGAATAATAATCTCAGTGGAGGTGTGAACACTTTGACATTAGCTAACTAGCTAGCTAGCTCCTGAACACTACAAAAGCCCAAAGAGGAAATGCTTTAAAGAAACAAAAAGATCCCCAAGGCGTAATACTTTCCATGCAATGTTTGCGTTCTGTTAATAATTCAAATTCGTTTAATTAATTCTTCTCACCAGTTTTTCCTACTTTTAATCCTAACTCAGCATTCCTACCGTCCTCATGCTCCCTGGGGCAGCGCACGTCTGCGTCCATGTTGTCACGCCCACACGGTGTTATGAAGATTCTGATTGGTCCACTCGAACGCCATTCAACGTTACGTAGCGTGCGTACATTCCGGTACCGCCTACACGTTCTTTGGACGATTCTGATTGGTTCTTTCAGCTCACGGTCAAGATTACAGGAAGTGTGCGGAGCTTATCTGCACTAGCATGCACACTTATCCCTATTTAAGTCAGTTTTGAAGACTGAAACACTTTCTAAAAAGCCGTAAAAGAAATCCTACATATTAATTATTGTACAAATTAATAAGAAATTAATAAAATAAATAAAAATCAGGTTTTAGATCATCAACAAAATCGTCAACTTCTTACTGGTACTGGCAGAAGGACTGCAAGTGACATGTGAAGGTTAAAGGGTCAAATACATCTAGACCTGCTTACATAAAAATACTTAATGTTATCACTTTCAGGTGATATTAAGTGCAAAAGTGACACTATAAGACAAATGCATATTATTTTTATATCAGAATGTGTGGGTCTCCGCCTCAACAGTGCAAAAAAAGAATACAGCGAGGAACTACAACATTTTCTAAATATTTATCCATAACTGCTTTATCCTGGTCAGGATTGTGGTGGATCCCGTGCCTATCCCAGGAACACGGGGTGTGAGGCGGGGACACATTCTGGATGGGATGCCAATCCATCACAGGACACCATGTGCACACACACACACACACACACACACACACACACATGTTCAATCACTCATTCACACCTAGTGCAATTCAGAGTCACAAATTCACCAACTGGCATATTTTGGGCAATGAGACGAAACCGGAGAAGCCGGAAGAAACCCATGTGGTCAAGGGGTCAACATGTGAAACTCAAGACAGTCAGTAACCCGAGCTCAAGGGCAAACCAGGGAACGAAAGAAAGTTAGAACTAACTTACAATCCTGCTTTTAAACTTTGAGCCATGTCTCCTACCTGAGTCTGACGCTGGTGCAGAGTGACCTTAAACTATGTGCAGAAAATGATTTGGCTTCAAGATGGAGCTATGATCAATTTTTATAGATATGTATGAGATCTGTTTGAGACACTGAACTCAACACAGCCATCTGAGTCAAAGGTGTAATGATTTACAGACGGGTGACAATTTAAAGGAACAAATGCTGGCTCTGACTGGTTTGGCTCCACTCGTCCTCTAAGGTGAACCGTCACTGCAAATCAATACTGCAGCTCTTCTGAATGATGAAAAATTTCTTTCCTACTTCTATGGGAGTGGTTTCTCTTTCAGGATGACCCCGTCCCCATCCACAGGGCACGGTGGCTCACTGAATGGTTTGATGAGGTTGAAAATGATATCATGTATGTCATATACTCTGGCTGTGACAGTCACCCAGTTTAATACCCAGGGACGGATTTAGTGATTTGGGTAAGCTAGGCAAAATAAATGAATGGGGCCCTATTCAATTGTATGATATTATTGATATTCAAATTTTCAGCATATGTTATTAATTATATTAATAATTAAAAATATATATAATTTGCATTTTTAGGGGCCCTTGGCTTCTGGGGGCCCAAGGCGGTTGCCTACCTTTGCCTAGTGCTAAGTCCGCCCCGTGAGAGATTTTGGAGCAACATGTTCGACTGTGCTCTACACCACCATCATCAGTTGAAGTGAATCTTTTTGAAGAATGGTGTTCATCTCTCCAGTACAGTTCCAGAGAATTGCAGAATCTAAGCCAAGGCACACCGAAGCTGTTGTGGCAGCTCATGGTGGCCCAACACCTGACTAATACACTTTTCCTTTAATTTGTCACCTGTGTATAGTTCTCCCAATGCTAAACTGGTAGCTAACAGCTTCCTTTACTTGTTATCAAGTGCAAAGGTAAAGGAGTAAATTCTAGACATCAACCATGCCTTGTTTACAGTTGGGAAACAGTGTGTATATTTAATAATTTCTTTAAAATTATCATAAAAATGTTAAATGTAAAACATACTTTTTTTCTCCCAACATTTCCCCCTTTCTTCTTTCTACTAGTCTTTTTCATACTTTTTTGTGCATGTATGCAGCAGCCTTGACTGCTAGATAGATAGATAGATATTATTTATTTTTTATTATTATTATATTTCTCTCACAAATAAAAGTGCTGCCTAAATATGTATGTGTTTTATAGTGGTTTTCCTCATAATATGTTCTTAATATGGAGCATCATTTAATAGAAGTTAATGGAAATAAATATGTGGTAGTTTTAGATTGAAGGAAAAATGGTTCTGTAATAGTGTAACTCTTTTTCTCTTCTACTGGAATGAAGGATTTGCAAGTCAAATCCCAGCTAGAGCATATGAAACTGCATTATATAAAATGGCAGATGGTTGTGGCTTAGCCCTTCTCTAAGCACTAAAGCTATATTTTAAACTGACCACCAGGAGGTGACTTTTCTCCTTTCGCTTTGCTGGTGTAAACAGCTGAGCTCTAAGTTCCTTCTCGAACTCATTATTTAAGGTGGACATGAATTTTAGAGTGTAACAGAGCAGGAAACTCACCCCACTGTGCTTGTGGACATGTGGGTTCTCTCAGATCTGGTCTAGAATGTTCTACCTAATCTTACCCTGCACCTGTAATGAGAATTATTGAATTAATGAAATAATCTGTTAATTTGTGCTTCAGTCATATGACCTAATATGTAATAATCTGCTAATAATCACACTCTCTAATTTCTCTGTACTGCATGGTGTATACAGGGAACCTATCCTGGTACATTTTGTACCTCTTATCACAGAGTACAGCAGGACTGTACACCCCAGGCACAGTGATACACACACACACACACACCACACACACACACATATTAGATAACCTTATGTGAGAATGCATGAGGCTTAAATTTCGAGAGAACTCGAGAGAACTCGAGAGAACTGAATCCTCATCTTTGGTTAATGTTTAATATTCAATGGCAATATAAATCATGGTGTAAATGGTGTTAATCATAATAAAACTGATGACTTAATGCAGGATCACACTGCTTTGTCCAATGGAAAATGTTCTCATTGACTCAAGGTAATTGTTAACTGCTGTGTTTATAATCATTAAAGCAATTTCTTTTGCTTGTTTAAAGGCCACATCCTGTGAATCTATTCTAATATTATACTAATAACAAGAAAAAGTAAGAGAGAGAGAGAGAGTGTGAGAGATTTACCATCTGTGAGTTCATTTAAACCCTCTGATCAGAAAGAAATACATGATAAATCTGTTTTAATGATCACGGTCATTTCCAGTTCAGTGTTGAGAACTTTACGTAACAACTTACGTTACTTATGTAACAACACAGCGTTTGTTAAATGTGGGTAGGTGTACATAAGGAAAGGGTGTAATGTAAAGGGTGTAAAATAGCAGTAATATTTTGCATAAATTATTTAAATGTAATTAAAACTACTAAGATGATTTATACAGATTTCATACATCAATAAATAACAATTTCTGAGCACTGGAAACAGTTATATAATTGACATATTTTCTTCTCATAAAACATATTCATGAATAAATAATTAAATAAATATGGCCAATTTAAAAAAAAATGTAGGGATTTACATCACACCTATTTTCTCACTCTTTAATATTATATATATATATATATATATATATATATATATATATATATATATATATATATATATATATGTGTGTGTGTGTGTGTGTGTGTGTGTGTGTGTAAAAGAGAAAAAGAGTTACACTATTACAGAGCCAAAAGAGTTGCACTATTACAGAGCCATTTTTCCTTCAATCTAAAACTACCACATATTTATTTCCATTAACTTCTATTAAATGATGCTCCATATTAAGAACATATTATGAGGAAAACCACTATAAAACACATACATATTTAGGCAGCACTTTTATTTGTGAGAGAAATATAATAATAATAAAAAATAAATAATATCTATCTATCTATCTATCTATCTAGCAGTCAAGGCTGCTGCATACATGCACAAAAAAGTATGAAAAAGACTAGTAGAAAGAAGAAAGGGGGAAATGTTGGGAGAAAAAAAGTATGTTTTACATTTAACATTTTTATGATAATTTTAAAGAAATTATTAAATATACACACTGTTTCCCAACTGTAAACAAGGCATGGTTGATGTCTAGAATTTACTCCTTTACCTTTGCACTTGATAACAAGTAAAGGAAGCTGTTAGCACACACACACATATATATATATTTTCTTGCTGATTCTTGCTAAAGAATAAAACATGACGAGTGCACTGTTTTAGGAAAATAATCAATGGCAGGGTGGTATGATGCATTATAATTGTTAGCTCCTTCTACAGTAGTTACATTTAATTCCTGTTATCGCTTACATTATAGCAGCTATAAACAGTCGTTCCCTCGCCAGCCTCTCTATTTTCTCTCACTTAAAGTTTAATAAGTTTAAAAAAAACGGAAGACTTTCCCATGGAGGAAAACTAACTGACTGTTACAAAGTCCTGACACCTGAGACTCCTTCCATAAATGTTAAATAAACAGCTCCTTACAGAAATCTCCACCATAGCAATGATTATTCTTTTTGTTAAACAGCAAAACACTTTTGTAATCCATTTATTATTATTATTATTATTCCTTAGATTATGTAGATTGACCACCCATTAATATAAACCATAGAGCTGGAACTACTCTCAGAGCTGAAATGAACCAATACTTTCTGACCAATCAGATTTGAGAATTCAACAGCGGTGCAGTATAAATATATAATATACAGTATGTGGGAAATTTTATAATTAAATACTCATTTTATAACATCAGATTATATACTTTATATTCTTTCCTTTACTGTTTTCTAACAAAAAATCAATTCTAGTATGTTAGAAGGGGACTTGGCTTTACAGATCATTGAAAGTTGGTACTGTAGTCCAAAAATATTTTGAGATCCATGATAATAACACATACAGTAAGCTCTACTGATCCCTCATTGGTAGTTCCCATGAAAGAAGTAGAAGCTCACCCATATCTTAAATCCCAGTTTAAGCCCTCAGCTACCATAAACAATAATTTACAGTAAACTAGATAGTTTGTGTACCTTTTACAAAAACCCACTATCGTTTACTACGGATTAATGATAATCATGGTTATTAAAATCTGAACTATAATACTACCATAACTCTGTGGTACTTATGTAAAATTATGTTATATTATTTTAATTGCACTCACATATGTAGCCATATGGATAAAAGTATTTATATAAAATAGTTTGTTATTGGACAATATCTGATATGGAGGAAGGAACCATAGTTTATTTTTTTCCAACTTACCATGGTCAAGGCTAAGTAAGGAAAAAATCATGATGGGACATTAGTGTTATAGGAAAATAATCAAAGTTGTTGGTATCACCCTGAAGTTGATTATTTTCCTATAACATATTTTCCTATAAAATATATTCCTATATATATATAAATATATATATATATATATATATATATATATATATATATATAAAAACAATGTTGTTCTTTTTATCAGTTTATTTTTACATTTATTGTTGTCTTCACCAACTGCTCTTAAAGTTATAAGACTTAAAGTTACAGCTTCTCCTCTGACTGTCTTGTGTTAAGCGTGTTTGCTTTTGCAGAAATGACAATGTATTAGAATGTGTGTATTAATATAACATTACAGCTGGAAATACTGTCAGAACTGCTGTAATAGACAATTAATCAACACCATCTTACCAATCAGAATCAACAGTGATATGGTATAAGCAACTTTTTTATTTGTGGTAAAGTAACAAGGACCGTGGCTGCCACACATTACACCATTTGCAGTCAGGAACATACAGTGGTATTCACATCACGCATTTCCACTAAATGGAAATGTCCATTTCAGTTGTGTTTACTAGAGGGAGGACAGAGTAACCACAATATTAGTGAAACTATGACAATCATGCCATAGTAACCACTGAATAACCACGGGTTACCAACTGTGGTTTCTTTTTGTGCTCAAAAACAATGGATAATTTTCGTAATGGTAGTTTACATAATGAGTTTGAGACAGAGATTGAGACAGACAATACTGAAAAATGCATTCTTGTGAGATTATGTTTGTGAAAGTGTTTACTGAGAGTGATACTTATAAATTCTACTGTGTAGTCTGAGGCTATTCAGAGTTACTAATGTGTACCGTCTGGGGCTATTTTTGCTTTAGCATGGAGAAACTGATGGCGAGGTTTTAGCGGCCCAGCCGATGTGGGGAGAGCACGTGCACTGATAGGAAGGCCAAAAGGGAGGGACAAAGTCTGGCGTCTCTTGGCTGACCGGAGACTGGACTTGACCATGCGTACAGCATGTATCAGGCGTTGTGTGACTCGGGTTATAGTTTAACAGCGCTTCTCAGTGACACTGGGGTCCTCCATGAGGTGCTTCTTTTTTCACATTGGTTTATAGTGAACCAGCTTTAGTATTACAGCTGATGGAGGAAGAAAACGTGTCCTGACGGAAAGGCTGAGTGGCAGGGAAAAAGTCTGGGACAGGAAACATCAACTGTCCTGTGACTCAGTTTAGAGTTTAACAGTATTTTTCAGTGAAAAAATAATCATTAATAACTAGTCCTCAGCATTTGAGGTATTTCTGTGTATTTCTGTGTATTTCAGTAAAAGCACATGTGTCCACCATTAAAGAAAATTGTATAAATGATAAATTATTGTCCTAATTTGTGGGAAAAATTATAATTAGAATTGATAAAAAAAATTAGAAATGAAATATAAATGACATCACATCACTTCCTCAGGTGTGCTAGGCTTGAAAAGAATTGGAGTGATAGATAGATAGATAGATAGATAATTTTGTGGGATCAAATAACACAATTAAAGACATTTTGCATTTAAAAAGTACAATTAAAGACAAAATTACTCGAAGTATTCACAGATGCAGAGAAAACTGCGTAGCACACTTCAGATGTTAGCTAGCCTGGAACCAGTTTAGTCCAGTGCGGTGCGGGTTTTTTTTTTTTTTTTTTTTAAACTACATCTCCATATAAGGAGAAAGGGGCGGGGATTCCAGGCGTCATTGGGATGTCGACTCAGGGGAAAGAAGACTTCCGCCTTCGTGAAGCGCGTGGAACAGAGACCTTATAAGAGCGCAGCTGAGGGATCTTCCTCTTAAATCGGAATTTTTCTAAAGACTGATTCCAGCAGGTTGAAAGTAATTGCGCGACATAGCGTTCATTTATTTGTATTCGTTTCTCACTTTGGGTTGTACGTCTGAAGTCGAATTGAGTGAGTGTAAATTTGAAATTTATTCAGTTTAATTTTGAAATCCGTGGCGCGCGCGCACCTAAAACGTTAGGCGGGCGCGCTGTCTGTGGAGGAAAAAAAAAAAAAAAAGACAAGAGAGAAGCTCACTATCATCACTCTTTTAACGTGGTAAGATCTGTTTTTTTCTCTAATATGATACCTTATTGTTTTGTCTACTTGTCCTGAAATGGTGTTTAGGTTTAATTGGTGACCCTGAATGAATTTTATGTGGGTTGTTCTTGGCGCGAGCTAGGCTAATCTGAGCTAGCTAACCGCGCCTACAGACTTGTAGGAAGCTCTTGATTCATTTAACATTCATTAGGTGACATTAACATATTTTTTATTTATTATGTCGCAGTTTTGGTGCAATGGCGTGTTTCCAGGTCTGTTTGGAATTTGTTTCCTTTTAGCAGGAGTCAGATGTCACACGTGTAGAAAGTGAATGCCGGTCCTGTTCTTGCGAAATAACAACAAAAATAGATCTTTAAATTTTTTTTTTTTTAAAGATTACGTTTTAATGATTAACAGTGCGATTTATTACGAAACAATATTGTTTATCTGCAGTTTGTATCGAAATATAAGGTATTAACTTAACGTTGATTCTGAGCTAGCAATTCATTGTTTCAGTGTGTGGTCGCGAATGAATCGGCACTTGAGTCGACTCACCGTGGTGAACATCAGGAACATATCCAACAAGTCGTTTTTTTAAACAAATACGACAGAAACATATCCAGTGATAGTTTTGCACAAAATCTGTGATATGTGTAATAACTGGTAAGGCTGCTGGAGAAAGCACTGCATCTTAGATTGAAGAGTCGACTCTCTTTGGTACTGAGTCAATTGATTTGACTCAGTGAAAGGGGCTGGAATTCCCAGCACTAATTCATTGTGCGTTTTAATATAACGAGCTGAATACTACTCAAAACCATGTCCATATTATCCTCATTCGATTAGAAGTTATTTTAAATGGTTTTGCAGTGGATGGGAAGGAAATAAGAGAAGTTTAAAAGCCAAATTAGCCGTGATTAAAGAATGGGATTAGCACTGAGCCGGTCTCGTGCTCCGTAAATTAGCCGTGGTTAGCTTCGTACTAAACGGCTAGTCTGGATTAGCAAGCGCCGACATGCTCTTCTGTATGCTTTTACTTACTTTCCCTATCCATATACGTGGCAAAATGTGTCTAAATGTTATCCTTAGAAGTCTTAAATGCGAATAAAAAAGATGCGTGTGGTGACGTCAGCTGCATTAGCCGACTAGCTTGCGTTAAGGGGAAGTGAACCGGAGGACATGGCTTTCAGCCAGCACTGAGCTGCAGCTTTTATCATTGAGGAAGAAACGTAGCACTGTGATCACCTCCACCCTGTTTGCCTGTAATGTAGTGATACGTGTTTTTAGACTTGGCTTTAATTTCTAAACTGGTGGTGATGTAACCTCAGGGAATGTAATTTCTAGCAATGTCACAAGTGCAAGATTGTATCTTGGGCTTTAGAGCATGTTTGCATGTTTATGCCTATAGATTAAACCTTGTAGCTTTGTGATGTAAGGAGTATGATCAATTTCAATTCACAGATGAATCATGTCTAATCATAACTGTAAATCTAAAAAAAAAAGCACAGAGGTTAAGATTGACTTCACGATGATCCCAGTGCCGTGGAGAGCGATCCCAATCCTGACACTGAAATGTGAAGGACACAGGGTTCTCCAGGACAGACAGTTAAAATGACTCATTTTCATCCACAAACCCATCCTGTAAAGTTTGGATCAAATTTTTGGCCATTTAAACCCTTCATTTTTCAGGATAAGGCTATTAGTGCCAAAAGACCAGGCACAAGTTAAACATACACCATTTAAAACCTCACATAACGTGTGACTACCGTGCTGTTTTTTGCTTTACAGATATTCTTCGACAGCATTACCTCTTGTGCTGTAGCTTGGTTATTGATTTTTGTTTATAGATTAACCATCCAGGGTCGTGGCTGAGTCGTTTAGTGTCTTTCGTCTTTGTCAGGCATTCGGCCGCATGTATCTAATATCTGAAGTATAGTAACTAAAAAGGGAACTCTTAGGTCTGTGTAATGTATCAGTATAATGAATATTGCGATAAAATGCGAGCGTCATAGATATTGTCCCGGTTTACGATCACAACTGATACTTGCGCTTAAAGTTAAAGCTAAAATTAATTTTTTGGTGCCAATTTTATTCATATCTTTATTTATGTTTAATTTCAGCTTCCCTGCTGCTGACGCTTTCAACATGGATAATCATTTAAAAATGTCCTTAAGGCTGTCATTCTGTGACGTTTTCACCAAGCTGCCTTGTTAATTTTGCAGCTGAACTAAACTACAGGATAAGGATTTTTAAGGTTATTATTTCTTAGCAGACATAAACATGGGGCGTTGCACGGCGAGAAGTCCACATGTTGTGGAAAAACCTCTTTTCTGTCTTGGCATATGGCGACTGTCCGCGTCTGAGCGCCGCCTACACGGATGTTACCTGCGTGTTCTGGCCAAACCAGAGACTTTACTCTGGGTCGGCTGTGGTCATGACGCATGTTTGCCATGTGTCTAAGTCCTTGCTTAGACTACACAGTGTCTGTTATGGTTGGACTCAGACGAAAGCAGTTTTTAAAATATCCAGCATAAACTAGCAGTTGTGCACAAATATGAGTCGGGAATGAAATGTTTTATTGTTGAACAGCGTAGGAAGTAGGTGTGAGTAGGAGTTAAATGGTTATAATCACATCGAACTCCTTGTATCCTGGTTACCTCATATAAAAGTCTTATTTTCTGTTTGCCCGTGTAATAATCCTGTATTCTTTTTCTGTTCTCTTGTTTGCTACAAGTTATTTCTAGACATTTCTAGAGAAATTATTTGCAGAGCTCAGGGACAGGCTGCTTGAAATCTGAGCTGCCATTTGCTTCTTTTTGACCAGTCACGTCTGGGTGAGGCTTTGAATACTTGACCTCTTGCGTCGGTTGCACCAGTTAAAGAAAAAAAAAAAGAAGAAGAAATTCAGTACGTCCTAAAATAGGCAGGCGATGCCTACCAAGCCTGTTTGTACGTTTCTTACAACTTGACGTGCAGAAATTTTCATATTACAACATCGTAAGCTGTAAGATCATAAGTTCATTAGCTAGCCCACTGACGAGGGAGAATCGTGGTCACTAGCGGTAATATAACAAGGTTAGCCAGTTAAATGTATTAATACAGGTTAAGGGAAACGTATTTGTTCTTTATCTGATTCTAACAAAGTTTCTGGGGTAACACGTTGTTTTTGTGTCCGTGACAAAAAGTCGACAAGTTCGCAGCCAGCGCTTCTGCTGTGAGACGCCGTGGTTTGCCCTCGAATCGCACGTAAAAGATATTTGAGACTGGTTAGCGTTGTTGTTGTTGTTGTTGTTTTTCCTCCTGTTATGTATGTAGTGCAACAGGCAGTGGGATTCAGAACAATTAGCAAATGTTATATTTACAGCATTGAGGTGTGGTAAAATGAAACACATATATGTTTTGCTAGAAGCCAACAAAGTGTAGGGTTTGTTTGTTTGTTCGTTTTTGTTCTGGTCTGTTGATGCTGCTGTTATTTGTTGGTCTGTGAGTCAGTTTTAAATAAATAAAAGCGAATAGTCTGGACATGATATCTGCCACTGTGGGTTTCTTTTCTCCTGTGTAGTAAGGGTATTGAATGCAAATTTATTTATATTATTATTATTATTAGTCTGGGAAGTGTATCTCTTGCAAATGTTATTTCAAGCTTTCATGTTCATTCTTCTTTCATTTGGTGGTGGTGGTGGTGGTGGGGGAGACTATGATCTGAATCTGACCTTCAAAATCGCTCAGAATGTTTTACTTTAGAAGACAGCTGTCCATATCATGCCTTGTTAACTGGGACACGTTTTATCTGCACAAACTCTGCGTAAAAAACCCAGACGCTGCGTATCTAAGCAGCCCACTCCCAAACGGGGCACTCAGGAGGTCGTGATGATAAATTATGTAAAGCGTGTAACGATATTGCAGTAATACTGTACACCTGCTCACTGAAACGTGAAAGCTCAGGAACGTTACCACAGCGAAACGCGACTTTGCTTCCACAGTAACGTCGTGTTGTGGTGTCTGATAACAGATGTGAGCTTGGGAATTTATTGTGTAGAGCTGTAGGATACGGCGCATTAAAACTGAAGAATTGTGAGCATGTATCCTCTTGCTGTTGTGTAGCATTTTCCAAATCAATTCAGGTCCGGATTATGAGCGGAGGAAGATGTTCCTTCAAGTTCCTTAAATGATAATAGCTGTGCACACATCACATGTTTTTTCAAGTGCACATGATAATGATGCATCAATCACACTAGTATTAGTAAGCACAACATGTTGTTTATCTGTAAACTGTTACGTAACATGGGGAAACCTTCCCTGTTTTTTTTTCTTCTCTTTCTTTCCTTTTTTAGGAATGAGCTTCCATTCATCCATCCTGTCTGTTGCACAATGGATGTCCGTTCCGTCTGCCTAATTGGCCAAACTAAAACGCATTGTAGCAGCACTAGTATATTCAGAGGATAGCAATAGCCCCCTCACTCCACCCTCTCCCTCGGCATTACACACAGTTTACAACTAACAGCAGTGCAGATTCTCTCGCTAGTGTCTGGATTTGCTTTAAATTGCTGTTTTAGCAGAGGGCGAAGGTAGGTAGGTTTGGGGAATTTCAGAAAAAAAAAATCTTTAGAAACACTAGTACCTCAATTATTTAACAATTATTCTAGTGTGCTGCTTGAATTAAGGGCTTATTTTATTCGCAGTTTTTTTTTACCCTATAAGATTGTGACGCTATTTAAAACTTGAAAGAGACGAATCGGAAAGCTATTACACACAATGGTGTCGACAACGTTAGCTACAGTAACACTGATGAGCACCGTCGCGCTAGCCGCCCAGGGGCCGATGACCGACTACCTGTGGCTCCTGGTCGTCGGCTTCATCATAGCCTTCATCCTGGCCTTTTCCGTGGGCGCTAACGACGTTGCCAACTCGTTTGGCACCGCCGTTGGCTCCGGCGTGGTCACCCTGAAAGTCGCATGCATCCTTGCTACCGTGTTCGAGACCCTGGGATCAGTGCTGCTGGGAGCAAAAGTCAGCGAGACGATACGCAAAGGGATCATCGATGTGAACATGTACAATGGCACGGAGCACGTTCTCATGGCCGGCTCGGTCAGCGCTATGGTTGGTAAGTGGTCTGTCTGATAAAGATTGATATTGTTTGAGCAAAAAATCATAATTTTTTTTACAGTGATGCATTTTAACGGTATGGCTTTTTTCTGTAAATCTCCAGGCTCTGCTGTCTGGCAGTTGCTGGCTTCTTTCCTCAAACTGCCCATTTCTGGTACGCATTGCATTGTGGGAGCCACTATCGGGTATTCACTGGTGGCTAAAGGCCAACAGGGAGTCCACTGGAGAGAGCTGCTGCGAATCGGTGAGTCCGGCTAAATCAGAATACCAGGTCTTTACCTGTTTTATATTTTTGAGTCTAAAATCTGAAAGAAGCTTATATAAAAAAAGATTAGGTCAAAAAAATATTTATAATAAAGCACATTCAAGAACTAGTGGACAATGTGTCACTACTGAATTGACTGTAAATCTGAGTAATGACTCATGAAAAGTATATTTAACAATATATGAAAGTCCCAAAAACTAATTCTTTGCCATTGGGATTGTTTTTGTAGTCAGTGTGTAATTACATTTTACTGTAAAACAAACACAGTGGGAGTCTAAGAGGAGTTACTGGATTTTTTGTCAATAGACATTTTGAAAAAATTTTCAACATTACGACATAACCATTGCACTTGAACAATGCAGGATACAACATGAAATGGACACGCCAGTCTCCATCACTAATGCTTTTCTTATGGAGTTTTATACAACTTTGTAACAAAAGTAGCTCTGGTTACTGACGTTCATGAAGGTTTTGCGGTATCCATGCTCTATCTGAGCTGCAAAGCTGTTGGTAACCACGGATTCTTGCCTTGCCTGCTCTTTTTTTATAGACAAAAATAGTCTTGTCTGGAAATGGATGAATCTTACAAGCTGATAAATATTCAGTATTGAGTGAATTATGCCCTTAAACATCCATTAAAAGTTAGTTCTCAGGTTTGAGGTGTCAAAATTGCACATGATTAATCTGAAAATGCCCGAGTGTTCCTTTAAATCAGGACTATTACCTGTGTTCTGCCCTATATTCATGTCCTGTTTCTTTCCCCCCCTTACAGTTGCGTCTTGGTTCCTCTCCCCGCTCCTCTCCGGCTTCATGTCTGCCGTTCTCTTCTACTTTGTCCGCATGTTTATCTTGCAGAAGGTAAGAACAGGAAACCTCTCCCTCCATGAGTCATGTCGAAGGTTGAATTAGCATAATGGCCGAGGCGCCACAATGGGGACATTCTAGACCAGAGAGACAGCATGCAAACGTGCTGCTTCTTTTTGCGCAGGTTTTACCGACACACTTGCAGCTGAAGCCTCTCTGTGTGATTAGAGATAATGGCTGCAATTTGGAGAAAACAATTAAGGTGTCTAAAATTTTTCTCTCTTTGTTTCTGTGTTTGTAGAAGGATCCGGTTCCCAACGGACTCAGGGCATTGCCTGTCTTCTACGCTGTCACTATGGGAATCAACCTGTTCTCCATCATGTTTACAGGCGCACCGAGTGAGTATTATTCTTCTGTCACATCCGTCTCTCTTTATGCGCAAGTCATTTCCCTTAACTCGAGGCCTAACAGACTGTGACGCAACACTATTTGTGTTCGCCGTTAAGATTACTAACCAGGGAAGCTCGATGGACATGGTCTTGCGGTGTTTTTTTGTATTCTTGACCTCTGTATCAGGCTGTCTGTCTTTTTTGAGCACAGAGGAAAGAAAAAAAAAATCAATGGAGTACACTTGTCATCCATCAAACTGAATCTTCATCATAGTAGCTTCCTTTTTCTTTTTTTTTTAAACTGTGCATACATTTTTTTATGCATAATATTTTGGAATCCTATTAAATGAGCACTTTTTTTTTGCTCCTTTTTGTTTTCTTCTACCTACAGGGATCAACAATGCAAGAAGTCAGCTGGCCTGGGCCGTATATGAAGGCTACAGGCCAGAGCATGACAAGATACACAGATAGGAGTGTGTACCCTGTATGCACTCTTATTAGGCATGGGAAGGTGCATCATATGCACGTACACCTTCAGGCTCACCTACACACACTGATTTAAATCAATCAGCCTGCACAAGGATTTACAAAGAGTATTTTGTATGTTAGATGAGAATTAATATTTGTTGAGCAAAAGCTAGCTGGTCGCTTTGTCAGTGGACCAATTCTTTTTTTTTTTTTTTAGACTTTTAGCTTAACATCTGGAAGAAAAGAAGAAGAAGAAGAGGAAAAGTATGAAAATTCAAAATCTTCCTAATGCATGTCACATTTGATGTGATGCAGTTTAAAATGAGAAGGCTGAACATGGACAAGTTCAAGGTTTAAGATTAGATTTCCTTTTTTTTTTTTTTTTTAAATGAAGAAGAGTACGTTTGCTAACGGTCAGTGTCTTTATCATTGACATTTTAACCACTCTTACATTTGATCCACTTTAAATGATTTCAATTTTAATTTGAGGAGAGAGATTAGATGTAGAGGTTTACAAAGAGGTTAGACATGTCCTCTAGCTTTGAGCTGATATTCAGACCAAACTCTAATTTCATCACATTTTAACCAGACAGGGTTGTGAGACGTGCTCATTTTTAAACTTAGACATTCCTCCCCTCTCTCTCACACACACTCACACACATGCATGCAGTTGGACAAAGTCTCCTGCTCTGGTCTTGACCCGTGTAGTCTCCGGTAATGGAACCAGATTAATGTGAGGATTAGCTCCTGCGATTTGGCTGCACTTTGCTGGCTTCACCATGTCATCTGCTTCTGAATTAGCTTCAGGAGCACTAAACCTTCCTCTAGGCACAGTTTACTTGGGTTCAGCCGTACCATTCTCGAACATCGTCATCATTACTCTCGCACCTGGAGGGCTGGAACATTTTGTTTTCTGATGCAACCCTGCTACAGGACATCTGCTGCCTTGCAGAATTTGCCTTGACTCATGGTTTAGTGCATTTTTATCAAATTACTCTTCAAAGCACTGGATAGATTAGGGTTGAGCCTTTGTTTTATAGGGTACATGATCTCTAATAAATAAAGGTCACGCACCTGATTCCTTTAGGCGTTAAACAACTGCAATGACTGTACCCTTATACAGGCTTTTCATCTAAATTTAACGAACTGAACACAAATGAGAGATGCACACGCCAATTATTTTTCTGAAGCGGTACAAAACTCATCGCATCGCTTGCTAAGACTTGAAAAGCACTGCCATCATTTCCACCACTCTAATGTGTTGTGCTGAGGCCCTGCAGGCTTAGGAGTGAGGAATGTTCTCGAAGCTTAATGCAAATAACATGGTTGCGCAAAAAAAAGATTAGGAGCGTAGCAGCTTATTATGAGGGCTGCTGCATGCTGCGATTCGTCATTTCACTGCTGTTGGTGAGCTTGAAGTGGTCGTCTAGTTAGAGCCTATAAAAAATGCAGTCCAGTAGTAAAGAGAAAGCACTTCCCCGTTGTGGGATGAAGTCTCATTTCTCGACATGTCCTGCCCAGTTCTGGCTTTTATTTTAAAACTCATTTACTGTTATAAAGCCCCTGCTGGGACTGGCATTGCTGCTGTTGGTAAATTGATGGGAATCCTAAAAGAAATAACTCCCTCACCCCAGCAAGCCCAGATTCAGCAGCAGTAATTCTGCCTGGAAAGTTCTCCCCATTCACACCATTCTTTCTTTTGTTATGCAAAACTGTAAATGATCCTTTAGAGCTCCATGAATCGAGTCTGGATGCCTCGGTTGCCTCTTCAGCTTGTGCTGTTTGTGCTTCACATGTATATGGTAACACTGCTCCCTCACAGCCTGATGGAACCTGTTTGCATGTTCTCATTTGCATAACACTAAGGAGAGTCCACTCAGATTTCACTTGCCATTAGCAGCACTAGCCTTTTATGGTTTAAAAAAAAAAAAAAAAAAAAAAAAAAAAAATCATTAAGCTTTCAAACTTCCCCCTAGCTAGGATGTAACAGCAGTGTGACCTGGGGCTGTAAAATAAACTGAAAAGAGGTGACTGACCTCATGTTCAGTTAGAATGGTTAGTTTAGTGTCACTCTAGACCTAATCTGGTGACCACGCTCTAGATGCCTGGCAGGGCAATTATAGAACCATACAAGATTTTCAAATATTTAACTTGTATAACCTTGTGAAGTGCAATATAAATTAAAGCCAACATGATGGTTACCAAGAAATCTTTGCTCTTGGTAGATAATAGGCTGATTAGAGCCCCGTGTCCTCTGCATGGTGTGTAATATCTTGTACTTTCCTAACTGCTACACACATGACCTCTAGCCATGATGTAGCTAGCATTACATGTCATTTGATCGCACAGTTTATTTGTAAAATAACTGCTGGCTGCCATTCTTATTGTTGCATTAACAAGGCGTTATGCATTGCAGTGCATTATGGGTAATACACCCAGGTCCTTTTGTCACAAAGAACGAACACCTAATTACCAAACGCTCGGTTTCCTCAGTGACCTTTGTATCGAGCCTTTACCAAATGAATAAATGTAAAATGCAAATGTAGATGCCAAATGAATATATTATCCAAATTTATCCCAAGTGACTTACATTTGAGAGATGGCTTCCTGCTGATCAGTTTAATCTGAACACATTAAATAACGAGCTACCACTTTTACAGTACATGCCCCGTTCATCCACATATAGGCCTTTAATATATTTAGTCTTATTTCCAAAATCAAAGATTCACACATCATCACAGTTCTCAGATGCAGATTAAGAACTTTTTTTTTTTTTTTTTTTTAAAAGGAAAGCTCACTAGCACTAATTTAAACTTGAGAGCTTAGAAAGTTGAGGAAAAACATGTCCTTTCCATATAGGGGTGGGTGATAATGACACACACATCATATATAATATCATGAGATATATGTTTGCTAACAGATGAATGTTACTGAACATTTTACAAGTTTCAGTACAATATTTTAACATCAAATGAGTGGATTCCAGTCAGTTTTAATAGTTATTTAAATTTAAAATATTGCAATATCTCAGAAGTGACACACTGATATTGTCACATTCCTCAATTCCTCAATTTTTAATGTTAAGAGAATAGAGTACAATTAAATATTAGGAAGTATGGCAACCAAGTGAAGCTCTTGTGGTTTCTGATGTTTGACGAGTAGAGTAGCATTCCTTTTTAATCAGTTTACATGATGAGGAAAAATCGAGAAGTAAAAATGTTGCACAAATGTTGTCTTACCAGCCTTAACTACATTACATAAACACTCACTTCCCTCCACATGCCTGGGCTGTGACGGGCTCATAAAAAAAAAAAAAAAAAAAAGCATCCTGTCAGGTTGCGTGTGTTTTCCATCCTGATACAACTGTTTATAACTAGTCATAAACGTGAAGTGGACTTAAAACCTGGTTAGATCTCTTTATTTCTTATGGAATGTTTCTTCTGATATAATAGGGAATCACGGGATGATCAGATATAAAATATGTTTGATAAGATCTACAATTTCCTGTTGTTAAACAGATAAAGTTGAGGAGGAATGCCTCTGTGTAATAGACTTCTAGATAAGGTTATAAGATAAGATTATACATTCCCACAAAGTTAAAACGACTACCCATTTTTCACCGACCGAATCATAAATAGTCATCAGACAGTCATGGCAATAAAGAATGGCACTCCACCGTCTCTGAAAACAGCTCTTGTTATTGTGTAATAGAAGCTGTGGTTTACTTGGGGTTTATAGTCTGTGAAGGTGGTATTTAAGTTGAGCTGCACTCATTTTCTCTCCGTTTATCCCACAGCCTGGTTGTGGTGTGGCAGCATCTCTTGTTTTTATAGTGGTTCGTTCTCATGTGATGAACAGCACCTACCTTCCCTTTTTTTAAAAAAAAAAAAAACAACTAAAACCGCAGTAAACACTGGATGTGCCACTCCTTCTTTTTTTTTTTTTTCCCCCCTCCCTTTTCCTAACACACTCTAAACAAGGCCCCATCAGTGAAAACAAATGCCCCTCATTCCCAAAGTCTCAAATTTAACTTTTAATGTTTATTTTTGGTCAGCTGATGCCGTCCCAACCTCCTCCCACCGTTCTCACACACCTGTTAAGCCTTTTCCACGAGGCACTGAGTCATGCCTGGCTGTGAAAGAAAGGCATTCTACCTTTCCCCTAAAAAAAAAAAAAAACAAAAAACAAAACACCACCCATAGTCAGTCCTTTCTCTTTGACTAGTGTAAGTGGAGCACGTCGCAGCAGCATGCTGCAGGAGCACGTGAGTCAGCGCAGGAGGTGGAGAGCCACCAGGCTCGCTGCAACCGGTCTCGTCCAGAACATTTCCACACACATTCACACACCTCTTCCCCCTCCCTGTCCTCTTTCATTCCGCCTTTTTTTTTTTTTTTCCCCCCACAGCTCTGCTGACTTGTGCTTTTAGTTCACACATTGCAGAGTTTAGGCTAACAGCCACGTCCTGTGCCAGCACTCGTCTTCTCAGTATGCCGGTCACATTTGCGTTCTGCAGTCTTGGCACTGAAGTGACTTGGCTCAAAAAGTGAAGGCATTTTCATTTATCTAAAAAAAAAAAAAAAAAAGATTTATTCAAATGGCAGGTGCTTTTATACACAACCGTGAGAGTTAGAGATCCTTGAGTGAGGCTTTTAACATTAACACTGAACATTAACCTGCCTGTACCAGTGCCTTTTTAATTTAACACCCATCCCTGCGAATGACGTTTAGATTTCTCAACCAGTCTACCATGAGTGGTCCACTTTTCCTCCTCTCCTTCTTTCTGTCCTGATCAGGAGCTCCACAGAGCTGTACGGTGATCTGTAACCCTGCAGAAGCCTTTTTAGCAACATGTCCCTGGTGTATATCTTTAACACTGCTGTGCCACTGCGGCATTTTGCTGCTGTTCAAGTTTTGCCGTCTCCCTGGCTATTACGCAAGCCAGACGGACGCTTGCACTTCATACCTAACTGCCACATTTGCCGCCTGGTTGCAGATGACGCCGGTGGCTTTTACAGTAATTTGAACTCGCTACCTAGTTTTAATCGTCCTCTGATTATTATTTTTTATTTATTTTTAATAACAGCATAGGTGTCATCGGATTCCTAAATACGGCCCTCTCCTTCATCCTTACCCAAGCTGACCCCTTTTTTGCTCGTCCCAGTCCTAACATTACTAACAGTCAGGATTATACAATTCAGTCCCATCCTTGAATGCTACCTTTCAGAAATCTGTTCCGGTAGCACATGCTGCCCTTTTGTCTCAAAACCACCTTTCGTCTCTTTCTCTCCATTCCTCCCTTGTCCCCTTCTTTGTCCCCTCTCTCTCCCACCGATGCTGGATGTGCAGTGCTGGGATTTGATAAACTGCCCTGGTGGGGAGTCCTTCTCATGTCTATCGGATGTGCCATCCTCACTGGAATCATCGTCTGGTTTGCCGTTTGCCCCTGCCTCAAGAGGAAGATTGAACGTGAGTAAAGTTCTCTGTTGAAAGTTTGTATTGGATGATGTGGTGGTGTCGTTTGCTTCAAAACTGGAGTGCAAGGTTTTAATTATTTCAGCCCACACAGTACCTAAACAAATGAGAGGCAGTTTCTTGACTACGAATAATTGAGGCCAAGAAGCATTTAGAAGCATTGTGGGCTATTTTCTAAAGCATTTAAATATATTCTAAAATTTTAAATATATAATTGTAGAACTTGCTTATTTATTAACTTAAGTGCTCTTGCCATAAACATAACTTCTGTTCTACTTGTGCCAAATATTGCCATGTTGATTCACGTCAGCGTGGCGTTGTTTGGCACAAGTAGGTCAAAGGTTATGCTCATGTCAAGAACATTTAAGTTAATAAATAAACCAGTTCTAAAATTATTTATTGCTACATGTATTTTATATGATTAAACTGATGTCAGTAATGACTATTAAGCACTTTAAATGATTTAAATTATTTATCGCTTTTCCGATCCACACCTGTTCATGTGACTAACAGGCCCGCTGACAGATCCTTTTCAATCACATTAGCTCTGAAAACCCTAGAACCTTTGCCTTAGGATGTTGAAAACACTATTGTTGCTCTGCCATTCTGTTAGACAGCTTGTGTAAGGACTGGGTCAGTGATGTCATTGGAGCAGAGTTATCCAGTAATTGGACTTTGTCTAGTGGATTAGAATAGCCATTCTTGCGATGGACACTAACCCTGTTAAGACTCTGGCTCTATGTTGACGTGTCTGCAGGCTAAAGCAGAGTGTGCCATTTGAGCACACGTTTGACCACGTTGATCACGCGCCACCAGGATGTTGGACTGGAGTTAATGTCAGCTTGTTTGACTGGCCTTGATAATTGGTTAAAGCAACACGACAAGCAAACAGACTCAAGAACCGATTCCAGCGCAGGATTAGAGTCTAAGAGAGGAGGAAGGGATATTTTAAAATCAATTTAGTTTTAATGTCTATATTAGTATAATATTCATTGTTAATGTCAAATCTGGTCTTTAATAATGCAACAAAATGCAGAAAAAGTTAAACTGGTTAACACTAATGGATTGATGTATATAGGAGAAATTGGGAACTTCATACCTGCACATTGTTCTTACTTTTACATAATGAAGAGAAGTTGGTTTAAGAAGTCTGTTCATGGAAAATTACTATGCATTTCATGTTATTTGGCCGGGTTCCTTTTGGCATCCAGTGTTTGATTGCTTTGCAACACACCCACGATAACCTCTTTTGAAGCTTATCTGCAACGAGTACAATTCCCAAGTGGAAGATCACTCTGTTGCCTTTTTTTTTTCTTAAATCTCTGTGTGTTTGAGGAATGTGAGCTAATCTTTCCCTCCTCCCTTTTTTTTTTTTTTTTTTTTTTTGTTTTGTTTTGTTTTGTTTTGTTTTGTTTGTTTGGGCTCTCTGTAGGTGAGATCAAGTCTTCCAGCCCCTCAGAGAGCCCTCTAATGGAGAAGAGGGAGATGGTGGAGGCGCACTGTCCCATCCTCAAATCGGTTCCTGAGGAGACTACCTCCACCCTGACTGCCAGCGCACCTCAATCAGCAGCTCCATGTGAAGAACGCAGGGTCACCTTTGACATCGGAGACTCGGATGACGCCGAACCAAAAGAGGGTGAAATCAGCAATGGGAGCGGTGAGTTTTAAGGCAGAAGCTGTGATAATAAAAGGGAATAAAATCCATAAAAACACTTCTATTTTACAGCCCTAAGTCTGCCACCATAAAGTAGAGGGCTATAATCACAGTACAGATGTGAAGGAAACGTATTGCAGTGCAATAAATTGTATAAAATAATAATTTTCAATGTGAGATTGGGTCACACTGCTATCATACAGTTTGGTCTTTTTATGCACATATACATATATATTAATCTTTCTTTCTTTCTCCCCCCCTCCCGACCAGCTCCCAAATCGGTCCACATTCAGTTCAACACCGGCCCCACCCACGTCCCCAGCAACGGCTACAGTCAGTACCACACTGTCCACAAAGACTCGGGTCTCTACAAGGACCTGCTACACAAGCTGCACCTCGCCAAAGTGGGCGACTGCATGGGCGAGGGTGGAGACCGACCAATCCGCCGCAACAACAGCTACACCTCCTACACCATGGCCATCATCGGCCTCCACGGCGAGTTCAAGCCCCGAGACTCAGACTTCCGCGCCTCCGAGGACGGAGACAAGGACAAGGTGCAAGAACGCAAGAGGATCCGCATGGACAGCTACACGAGCTACTGCAACGCTGTGGCTGAGAACGGCGCCCCCGAAGACGGCCTGGGTGACGGAGAAGTGACCCTCGAGGTGCCCGAGGAGGACCGAGGAAGCAACAGCAGCTCGCTGGAGGGGGAAAGTGCCGAGGCGGATAAACCCGAAGTTTCCATGCTGTTCCAGTTCCTGCAGATTCTCACCGCCTGCTTTGGCTCCTTCGCTCACGGTGGAAATGACGTCAGGTATGAGAGTTTCAGGTCTAATGCACTAAATGCAAATCGGACTCCTGATTATGTGGTTGGTTTTGTTTGAGTCAGACAGCAGCATGATCAAGTGTTGAGTGACACTTCGTATTGTTAATCATTACTCCTTGGCGGTCATGTAATTACTAAAAAATGTAGTTAATTGTGAAAATTTAAATGAAGTAGGACCCATGCTTTCACTTTGTAAAATGTTTGATGTTGCACTTCATTGCAACTTATTTTTTTAGTAAAATGGTGAACTTTTTGAGCTAATTAAAGAAAATATGTATATATTATTATAATTTTTTTTAAATTTAACCAAGTTTGGCTTTATGTCCAGTCGCTTCAAGCTAGCTGTAAGATACTCATAGCCTGCTAGTAATCTGTATCTTTTGGATTGTTTTTTTTTTTTTTTTTTCCCCCATACAGTTACTGTACATTTAGTGATTTAGTTCCATGTAACCCAGTAATCTCCAGTTTTTCTTGTTTTGCTCTTGCTCAAGCTTGTATTTTCATGACTAAACAAAAGTGTCTTTTGTATTTTCATGACTAAACAAAAGTCATTGGGACAGTAAACAAAAACCTGCATGCATGCTCTATAAACCATCCTTCAGGATTGTGTGCTTAAGCCTGATGTTTTGTTGGGTCTCTGTCACCCCTCGTGCAGTAACGCTATCGGTCCGCTGGTGGCGCTGTGGCTGGTTTATCAGAGCGGCTCTGTGGAGTCCAGTGCGCCGACCCCTCTCTGGCTGCTGCTGTATGGAGGAGTGGGCATCTGCATCGGACTGTGGGTTTGGGGCCGCAGAGTCATCCAGACCATGGGCAGAGACCTCACTCCCATCACTCCCTCCAGGTGTGTGTGTGTGTGTGTTTGTGTGTGTGTTTGTGTGTGTGTTTGTGTGTGTGTTTGTGTGTGTGTTTGTGTGTGTGTTTGTGTGTGTGTTTGTGTGTGTGTTTGTGTGTGTGTTTGTGTGTGTGTTTGTGTGTGTGTTTGTGTTCATTTCTGTGTACTGTTGATCATTTATACACTGCTGCTTTTACCTGCTTTAGTTCTTTAAATTTTGTTCTTAATTTTGCTGTTTTCTTTTTTCCTGTACTTTTTTCTTGTTTTTGTTTTTTTCTTGCTTTGTTTGTTTGTGTGTTTTTCTTTTCATGGACTCTCTTCATTTCTTTCTTTCTTTCTTTTCCTTGCTTGCTTGTTTCCTTTTTTGCCTTTTCATGTACCTTATTTCCTGCTCCCTTTTCTTTCTTGCTTGCTTTTTTTCTTCCTTGTTTTTATTTTCATGCTTATTTTTATTTCATGCTCCTTTTTTCAGTTCTTTTCTGAGCTTTGTTACATTCTGAATGTAACATTTCTCTCTCTTTTTTTTTCTGAGACATCTTTTCAGTGATTATCCTTTGTTTTGTCTCTCTGTATCCTCGTGACACGGTGACGTTGTAAACGTCTCCACACTTTGTAGCGTTTTCACTCCACTGTGTTCTGAACTCGGTCTTGTTGTCATTACAGTGGGTTCAGCATCGAGCTGGCTTCAGCTGTCACTGTGGTCGTCGCCTCCAACATCGGTCTGCCCGTCTCCACCACCCACTGCAAGGTGAGCGAGTGAGACATGCACACACGTGCACACGCACACACACACTATGCAAACACAAGCTGATGTAAAGCAGGCCGATGGCACAGGTCCATTTGAATGGGGTGGAGAAGACCAGACTGCAGTGTGGGAGGATAACTACAGGGTATACACACACACACACACACACACACACACACACACACAGTGTGTGTATGTGTTTCTCCCCATAACACCTCTTTTTGCTGTTTACATTTTCTTATCTTTTCTTATAACTAACACAATGTCCTTTCTATTTTTAAAAATATTTATTTGCTTTTTTTAATTTGCACACACACCAAAGCAGATTAAGCTGCTGTTTACGGTCCAATGTTTGATTTAATTCAGGTTTATCCAAATAAACTACTAGAGAGTATAATAAAAGCACGAATCGGTCACAAGGTGTAAAGTAAACATGGAACAACGAGCATGGAGTCCGTTTGACATGCGGGAGATAAGGTTGCAGCCGTCCCTATTTTAACCTCTGTTTTTAATATTACTGAAGGTGATGACTACTTTGTTTAAATGGAAGTTTACTTGTCTCTTTTGTAGAGATGGCATGATGCCACTTTTTTTTTCTCTCTCTCTCTTTCTCTTTCCCCCCTGATACGGGTACCTTGAGTGTCAGTTGATATCAGTCTAGATCTGATGGTGGAGGTGGTGGAGGCATTATGTTTTCAGGTTGTGTGTGTGTGTGTGTCTGAGATTCACGTTAGAGCGTTATCTCAGAAACGAGTGGTTGAATGTTTGTAGGATTTGTATGGAGATATCAGTGTAACCGGGAGATGAACTGATTTGATTTTGGAATTGATCCCAAAAGGGTCAAGGTCACAGCAAGGTCAGGCATCTGAAGTTTTTCTTCAACAGTTTCCTTCTTCTGTATTGTTTTAAGGGGATTTCAGGCATATGAATTACTAACAAGAAGGACTAGCCTAGAAAATGCATGGCTAAAGCTGCAGGTTTCACAAAAAAAAAAAAAAAAAATCACTTAATATTTTTTACATTACAAATATTGTAAACATTGTAAACATTTCCAGTTCATTCACATATATATATATATATATATATATATATATATATATATATATATATAATTTTCCAAACCCATTCTCGATCTTTCCTATTTGTTACAGGATTTAATTAAATTTGTTTATTATTTATTTATTTATTTATTTAACCTGATGGTGAATGGGTATTGTGTCTAATTACCATATTATCTCTCTCTCTCTCTCTCTCTCTCTCTCTCTCTCTCTCAGGTGGGTTCTGTGGTAGCCGTGGGTTGGCTGCGTTCCCGGAAAGCCGTGGATTGGCGTCTTTTCCGCAACATCTTCATGGCCTGGTTCGTGACCGTGCCCATCTCCGGTCTCATCAGCGCCGCCATCATGGCTCTCTTCACCTACGTCATTCTCTAAAGCCTCCGACCCTCCGAGCCTGCTGTAGTGTAGCTTCCGCCGTTCGCAGCTAAGAACACAAGAGAAGTGGCTGTTCTGCCATCTCTCACTGCCTCGCTACCCTTAGAGCTCCGATACCCATCTTCACTGGGGCTAAAAGTTGATGAATATTGTTTTGTTTTTTTCTTTTTTCTAACTAGGGCTTGTGTTTCTTAGCTTGCGGCATGCGTTGACAATTCAACCAGGGTTCACATGCCAAGGGAGCAGGAAAAAAATTATATTTTCTTCATATGTTTTCCTTTTTCATTTTCTAAACAGATGAATCGTTGCCATGTATACATACTCACTTTTTTGTAAATAGTTGATCAAAAATTTTTTTTAATGTAATTATGTACATATAACTATTCAACTTTTTTTTTTTTTTTTTTTTTTTTCCCTTCAGTTGATTGGGGGGAGGGGGGGCAGAGAGAACAATTGCAGTGCAGTATTAGCCTTCTTCTGACACCTTTTTACACTTCTTCATTACAAATGATTCATTGAGACAGCCCTCTGCCTAGAGCAGTATTTAGATGTAAACGAGGTCACTGGTCTGTTTGGATTTTCTTTCCATTCCTTATAATGAGTTTGTGAGAAGTGCTCATGCAGGTCCTGATAATATTTGACGTAAGGCGAATTGCCTGTATCTGGGAGCTTTGTGATAAATTTCAGGACGTCAGCTGGAGATTTTTTGTTTCCATTCCCAGATTACTGTCAGTGTTTTTCAGCCAAATGCACTGACTCTTTTTTTCCTTTCTTGGGGGCAAGTTGTTGCCATTCCTCTGCTTTACTGAAAAGATTCTCACACATCGGATCGAGAAATGCACTGATCCCTTTTTCTTTTCATTTGAAATACAATATAGTGCTGGAAAATACGACCTTATACTATCCGTGTTGCACTAAATTACGTCGTCTGTACTGTCGGAACGCAGATTGGCTCTGTTGTTACTTGCAGCAAAGATGAACTGTTTGGATGTTAGAATCGTTTCTTTTGTAAATGTTAAATTTTGTTCACGTTGATGTTTAAACGTAGCACTACTGTTTTGCTGGAATTTTCACAAAATTCTAAATTGTATTTTATTAAGTATCGTGATATGTTTCTGACACATTGTCCCACCTTTAATAGAATACTTATTGTATTAACCTATTCAGGTTTTTTTTTTTTTTTTTTTTTAATAATTGTGAAAGCTGTTGGATCATTTCATTGTGAAAGCTGTTGGATCATTTCAGATGATTTTGTGATGGAAGTTATCTAAGCCGAGCTGTCTGACTTTGCGTTGGGGAAAAAAAAGGGAAAAAAATCAGTCAACAGTAGTCACGTTGGAGTCGGCTTTCTAACGTCGGGTCATGATCAGATTGCTAATTAATTCCACTGATGTAAATTAGACTGTTACGCCCGTGTAGCTTTAAGTTTTCTTAAATATAAGCTCTGTGTCAGAAGCAGAGCTGTGTCATTGAGTAAGCCCTCTGCGTCTGGTCGCACTCAGATTAATCAAACGTCCTTTAAACGTTTCCAGTCTCCATATGGTGCTTACGTGCTTTGTGTTGTGTTGCCATGCAGCGCTCTTGTGGAATGCTGATGAAGTGTAACTAGGCTACCAGAGGCTTTGCACATGACCAGTCTGATATGAAGCAGCCTTTCATAATGACCCTCCATTTTATTTTAACAGACTCCCTCGGCTAAATCGGTGCAGTTTTCTAAAGGAACCTCCTGCAACAAGGGGTAGATTTTCGATATGCTGATATCGCTCATGAATACGGGACCACTTAACCCAATGCTAGCTTTCATTTATTTCACCAAGCGAGGTGTTGCGTCGATGTTGTAACTAGAGCTGGGAAATGTCAGGGATATCATCTGAGCAAAATGTACACAGAATTAAAAGTTAAATTACAGTGAAACTCTCTGGCTCATCGCCAGCTCTAGTCATAACTAATTTATGCAAATGAGACACAGGGAAAAGGGGTGTTTCCTTTCAGCACGATTCTGGGCAACACATGGTGATGGTAGTTTCAGGACCAGTGTGTAAACACACATCTAAAGTAAAACATGAAAAGGTGTGAAACTTTATTCATGCTGCAGACACGACCTTAACATTCTCCTGTAAAACTTGATGGCATCCAATCATGCGGTGCGGCACTTCTTGTTAGCATCACATGCTAATCCTGCTAAGCTTCAGCTTGCCTGTTAAACCTTTATAAACCAGAGGAGCCTGCTGTTCTTCGCTAACATTGCCAACATGCCAGGGTTAGATACGAGACGCTGCTCTTTAAAGGAATAGTCACACCACACACAGTGATTAGCATGATGTAATTCACAACATGCTAATCGGTTATCTGGCATCTTTTGGTGTGTGTTTCTTTTAAGCAGGGGTGTGCAGGCATTCTGATGAAGCAAGGAGCTCCACCTGGAGATTTTTCTTTTATTATTGGGTTTTTATTAGCGCCCCCTGTTGGAGTGATAGTGGCCGTGCAGTTACTGCTGTAAAACCTGCGTTAGTGAGCGAGTGGCGATTTCGCTGCCGTGCATTTTGACCTTTAGATTTGCTGTAGTTGCCTTAATATTGTTCTGTTTTTTTTATTTTTTTTATTTTATTTTTTTTAGGTACCAAAGAAAACTATTGGTGTGTATATTGTAAACATATACTCTTTTGTCATGGACAAAAAAATGAGGGGAAAAAAATAAATAAAAAGCTTTTTTTGGGGGAAATTTGCCTCATTGACTTTATTGCTATTTTAGCCTACATTTTTTGCTTGTTATTCTTTGAAAAGGTGCATGTGATAACTGCCTGACTTTTAGCCCAATTTTTACACTTTCAGAATAATAAATCTCCTCTGGACCCCCTCATGATCACACTATAGACTTTAAACAGCAGGCACATGAAGCGAATATGTACCATTAATTTACTGGAGGCATTGAAGCTTTTTAATCCTAAACTTTCTACCTGAAGAGCAAAAACTAGTTAAAATGGCAGCTTGCAGTTAGATTAATGTCGGCGTCTGTGTAGCAGGGCTGGCCTTTCAAATGCTATTCAAATCTTGATCGCAAAATCCACATTCAGTCCACATTTTTATTCACCTAACACAGGTGCGTAAAGTCCTGGGTCACTTTATGTAGGAAAATGATTTATAGAAAATGTCAATTTTTATTTATTAAATATGGATCTTTCTAATAAATACTGAGCAAATATTACACTATATTAGTGACATTAATAGTATATATTATAGTATAAAAATCCTGCACCAAGATGTGTACTGTAGGAAAAAGGAAAAAAAAGAATCTGAAGCATAGTTTATAATAGAACAACAAAATATATAAAGTCCTGCTAATGCAACATCTTTTAAGTAATTAAATTTCAAATACTTTGGTGCTTGTATGAATTATTAAAGTGTTAACACCACAGACCAGACCGAGGCTGGAATTATGTGTACCATTTCTTTATTAAGTATAATAAGTTCCTCATGTGTTTCTTCGGCAGGTCCATGAGGCGTAAACAGGCTCCTCTTATTCCACAGCCACGTCTGTTTCACCTGCTGTGAATAAATTTTATTAATACAGTCATTAGACTTGATACTAACTGTGAACCTACAGCTGACTAAATTTAGCAGTCAGAGATGAGATGATTGATGCCAGGCATCGACGCCTCGCTCGCTCTGTTCCTCCACACTGACGCTGTAACAATGCATCTTCAGTCCCAAAATAAACCAGGACGATGCAGGAGATATAAATCAAGGCGAGCGGTGTGGTGTCGCTGCGGCTCTGAGAGAGCTCTGTCCTCGATTTCTGGCCCACATTCGCAGCAGCAGCACTGCAGTCTGACGCTGCGGCCCAATAAAACCAACAAACAGCTTCTCCGACAGTCTCAACCCAAACCACCGAGCCAAAAAAGCACTGTCTGAGTGCTGAAAATAAAATCACTGACAATGTGGAACACATTGGTTTTTATACGTGTGGGTGTTTAAATAACTGGACATTAAAGGATTTTTGTTTTTTTCCAATTTACATTTCCTTAATTTAGGTTTTGAGTTCCCCATGAGCACAGAAACATTTAAAAGACGAGAAGATGCAAAGCCTAAATTCTCTTCCTGTGTAACATGGCGAGCTTTTTTTTTTTTTTATTTTTTTATTTTGGTCTTCAAGATTTTATAGCTGCTGTAACACAAATACAGAAACCATGTTGTTTTGTGGACGTCCCACAACATTAAACATATTCATAAATGGATAAATAGTAGTGTAATTGTTGCCAAATTACTGCAGTATAAGAGGAATAAAGCACTTCAGGTTGTGCTGTTATAAGAAAATAATCAGGGGTAGTAACAGTACCTCACTTTCACACTGCGATTTCACATCACACCATAGCACTGTTGATTATATTCCTCTAATAGCACACCCCCAAGTGTTTTATTCCTTCACATTCACATTCATACATAAAAATTAAAACAAAAAGACATATTTAGGGTCCAAAAGAAGCTGAACCAGGACTGACCATGAACAGAACAATGTCCACCTTTTTAAGTGCTCATTAAATTCAGACCAAACTACATCAGTCCTGGATGTTTAGTCGAGACTCAGTGGGATGTTTTGTGAAATTTCATCATCTCTTCTTTAGCTTTATGTAATATATTAGCCATTTAACTTTCCATCTCAGCTTTATTATTGTATTTTCTGTACGTACCTGCATGCTTAAGCACCTCGATGTCAAACCGTTCTGCAAACAGAAACAGAGTTAACAATTTCACAAAGCCATCAGTCTGGTGTGTGTAAACAGCTAAATCCAGCCTCGGCAGAGTAAACTGCTAAAACCATGGCTCACTTTTTCTTTTCTTTTCTTTTTTTTTCTCTGTAACACCATCTGTGTGTATGCAGGACTGACGGAGTGGTGAGGCTTCCACTCACTGAGCGGTAACGTTTACAGGAGGCCTCAGGTCTACCACCATGTATTAAAGCACAAGTATTTCATTTTTAACTGCATGTCTGTTAATAACAGATATAATAATATAATCACATAGGTAATATGTAAGCCTCTTTTAAAATTAAACATAAATTAAACAGAGAAGTGATGGCAGTCTGAGATTTCACTCCAGTGCTATTTTAATCTTCACCACAGTTTAGTTTCCTAATCAGTGAGCGTAGTTAAAGTTTGTACTGATTAGATATCAGGGTCATATTTATAACTCATTCAGCTTATGAAGAGGTGATGTAATTGAATAAGAGTTATATTTGAGAAGGGTTATAATGTACAATATGCAATAAAATATGTTTTCAGTTTATTTCAAATGATGATGTGATAAAACTAAGTCCCTTCGTCCTAAGTCAGTTAAATAACTAATATTATTATTGAGTCAAATATATTATTGAGTAAAATTTTCCACTTTCTTTATTATTAAAACTGGTTTTCAAAAAGAAAAATGTTTAAAGAAGATGATTCTTCTCAAAATAACAGATTTTGGATGGAATAATCTAATTATTCCATAATAATAATTAGATCATTCAATTTGTTTTATTATTCCAGATTATAGGAGTCTAATAATAAAAATTGGACCAATGAAAATTGTTCAAACCTGTGACACTGCATAGCTTCACACTGTAACTTTATTCAACTTTTATTCGATTTCTTTTAGATTAAAATGACCCATTTTCAATTTGTACTAAAAGAGGCGCAATATTAAAAATAAAATCATGTTATATTACATAGATGGTGTTTCATTTTCAAGCCAAAGTGAAATAAAAGTGATCATTAAAACTGTAAATCTGAATAAGAAAGTGTTAATGGCGTCCCATGCACTCTATCTTTTACTTTCCCACCTACACATGCACTTTTCCCATAATTCAGTATTGTTATTTATTAGAAGATAAGATATATTAAAAATAAAGTATTTTTTGCTATAAAACATGCCTCTGGAAATTCATTACAAAAGTTATCCCTTTGTTTTATCAGTGTTTTAGGCTTATCTTTAGTTCCAGTTACACACTTTCGCCCTCTGGATGGCTGTGAGTGGTTACTACACATCACTTCCTCACCTTCTGCCTCCTCACTGTCTTCTTCCGCCATGTCTGAGGAAATAAAACCATGTTTTTATTATATTCCACACTCTATTAAAAAAAAAACCCAAAAAAACCAAACCACTACTCTTACCCAAAGTCTGTGCTCGCACTTCTGCTCTGGCTTCAGTTCCTTCATCTGTCAATCAGACACTCTGGTTACATTCCCATCACACACACACACACACAGCTAACACATTTAAAGCACTTTCCCCATGACGGAGGCTATATGAGACTGATATTAAAGATATAGTCTAGTTAAAAAGTCAAATTCACACAATTGTCTCCTCACTCAAAATGTGAAAGCTTAGCAAAGACATGTTTGGTGTCTGATGTTTGTATTTTAAGTGTTGCTTTGTGTGCCACTGTATGGAAATCTGTCAAAAAATATTTTCTGTACATTTCAGCCTCTTCACTAATATCCCACAGGTTCACTCATGTGGTTTAGGATACAGTCAGAGTTACTGTACGTCTAAAAACATGAACAAAATGTCACTGTGTATGTTGCTGAATACCGGAATGTTACGGAGGCGGCCATCTTGGAGAACCAGACTCTCTTTATATATATATATATATATATATATATATATATATATATATATATATATATATATATATATATATATATATTTTAACAATAACCGTTTGTTGAATCTAAAGTCTAAATGTGAACTTTTGCTGCTATTTAACTAATTCGAGATGATTATTAAGGTCAGAGTTTCCCAACCTGGTGGCTTTGCAGGCTTTCATAAGACTGTGATAGAAATGAAATCACATTGGAGCAAAAGGACCAAGAACAGAAAGGTTATTTTTAGCACAGTTTTTATAATTTATCAAAACATATACTGAAACATCACAGAGCTATATATGAATGTATTTTAAAGGTGCATTAGGTAAGATTTGGAAGAAAAAAAAATAGCTCTCTAATGGTTCAATGGATGGAGTTGAATAAGATCTGAATGATTCCATGTACACCAAGCTCCGCCCCCAAAACTTATAACTTATGGCTCAACTAGAATTAGCATTCTAACTAGATTTACCATTAGCAAGAACTGTCATGACATGACCTTCAAATGCACTCAGAGTTCAGCTGCCTGAAAGCCCAGTTACAGCTCTATAAACATGTAGCTTCTCCTCATAATGGTTTCTGTGGATGTGAAGGGACATTGGGGGCGTGTCTATAAAATGACTGACACGTGGCCATTCCAAATACAAACACACACTCCGGACCGGAAGACAGATTTCCAAACTTTTTTTTTTCTTCAGCGACATAAACTATTATCTTTTATCATTTATACATAATTTTCCACATTATTTCTACTAGTAAGAAATTAAAACTATTATGAAAATTATTGCACTTTTAAGACACGTCTCTAACTTATACATATATTTTCTTTATTAATACCTAATCTAACCAATTAAAGACAAATCCAAATAAAACAATGTAAATTTTATTTATCAATTTGGACCAGATGGACCAAGAACAGATGGTCCATTTGGTCCAAACTGTAGTATCTTTAACACAATTTTTAAACATTTTTCCAGCAAATATGATGCTCAGTGGACCTAAGTGTTCATGGTGGAATTTTCTGTAAAATTTATTTTTATAACAATTTGAAAATTGTTGTAATAAAAAGACAAAAATAGTAAAAATGATCATATATTTCACAACCTGAAAAGTAATATGCTTTAAGTAACAAGTCATTTATTTAGTCATTTATTATAAGAGTTTGACTTAATATTAGCTTACCAAAAGTCTCAAGGCTTACTAGAACCCCTGATTAAGTCTAATGATGCCATCTGAAGCAAGTGTATCAAGGTTTTTAGGTGAGTGAGACATCAGTTACTTATAATAAGACGTCCAGTTTTTTTTTTCATAAAGTATTCCTTATGAATAAAATCCTTTGCTATCATTATATCACAACACTGCATTAAAATTAAAAATTACATTTAAAGCTAAACTTTATAATTCTGAAGAAAGTAATTTCTTCCTTTTTAAAGCAATTGGATTTAATACATTGGCATTTTGAGAGAAAAGACGATATTTCAGAGTGTCCATGATGATAATATTGTTATATATACAGCATATGGTATTACTGTTAAGATGTCTTACCTTCAGTCTTCTCCTCTTTTGTACGCTGAGTCTCATCATCTCGTGTTATTTCTGTAAATATGAAATGTAGAAGGTAAATGAAAACAAAGCAGGTCATGGAAAGTCATCCCAGCTCTTATTTGATCAGCTTTAAAGGCATATCTGTAGGTTTCAGGGCCATCTGGTGGCTGTGAGGGAGTTTATACTCCACACTGTCTCACCTTCACTGACTGAAGAGACAGTGGGGTTAAACTTCTGCTCAGGCTGATCTCTTACAGCCTCTGTTAAAAAAAAAAAAAATTATACACGCTTTATTTACTATGTATAGCACCATTTATTAGCTTATAGTCAATAGAACTGAATAAAATAATAATTATACTCTGGCTTATTGTTTTATATTAATTCTCGGACATTATAAAGACAAAGATAAAGTGTGTAACTCACTCCCAAAGCAGTTGTCACGTGCCATCCCTTCCTCTGCAAGCCAATGAAGAAATATTTATAAGTTTAGATACTTATAACAGCATTATATAACTCCTTATACCACTGCTGAATGGGCGATTCTGATTGGTCAGAGGGTGTTGATTAATTTTCTGTAACAGCAGCTCTGACAGTAGTGCTGGCTGTAATTATATTAACGCACTCGTTATCATTTCTATAGTGACGCTTCACATAATCTAAGCTTATTAACAAAAAGGTTAAAAACATTAAATGATTAATATGGCGAAGATTTCCGTAAGGAGATGTTTATTTAACATTTATGGAAGGAGTCTCCAGTGTCAGTGCTTTGTAACTGCAAGTTCTCCGCCATAGGAAAGTCTCCAGGAAGAGGAAGTTCCAGTTTTTCAGTAACATGACAAGATGAATTTTTTGTATTAACTTTAAGAGAAAAAAGAGAAAATCTGGTGAGGGAATGATGTCTGTGTATTAAATGTAATTATAACTGGATAAAAAAAGTATAATGTGTTGTTCTTTAATTAATAAAAAAAAATTTAATTGTTGGTAAATTGCTGTGGCTTCATCACGTCACACCATCACTGATTATTTTCCTACAACAGCACATCCACAGGAGTTTTATTTCTCAATTAGAACAGTGCTGGTGCTAAAATATAGCTTTCTAACTAATTACCTTCTGATCCTGCTTCAGCTTCAGTCTCATCTGGAAAAAAGAGTTTCAGTTTCTCAGAGTCATGAAGCTCAATTCACAAAACCTGTACCAGATGAATGCACAAGTTTACACACCCTTAGGAGAAAATTAAGA
Source organism: Pangasianodon hypophthalmus (assembly GCF_027358585.1). Classification (NCBI taxonomy): domain Eukaryota; kingdom Metazoa; phylum Chordata; class Actinopteri; order Siluriformes; family Pangasiidae; genus Pangasianodon; species Pangasianodon hypophthalmus. The sequence goes on along the minus strand of NC_069726.1, from coordinate 20,890,428 downwards.
CAAAAAATCTATCATTTTCTAGCGACGAGACTTTTATTGTGCAAGTTTTTATAGATGTTCCTTCATTATCGTTTCACAAGTATGTCTCTATAAAGCGGCTGCAACTTCACATCGTTAAAGCGTAATGATTTCATATCAAATCAAATCATACCTGATTTCTGCAGGTCACTAATCTCCACTGAGTAAAAAAAAAAAAAGAAAGATAAAGTTAAAAGTGCTCATCATTAGAGTTGAATCTATAGCAAGTGGTTTTTATGTAGAAACAGTGTTACCTCTCTCATCGGACACATCCTCCTTCGCAGCAACATCCAGGGACGCAGAAAACACTGCAAATATCAGAAACATCAGAAAAAGCTCTGCAAAATCTGCATGACATTAAATCCACTGAGGTCAACACGGTTCAACATGACAAAATCATTCATAGATCACGTCTGTTTACTTAAATTTGCGTTTTATAAAGTCTAGTACAATATAAGAATCATAAACTAGTGAGAGAATAAGTCAGAACAGTGTATTGGATGTAAAACTACTAAAGACAGGACTCTGAAATTTTATTGAAATTTCAAAATATAATTTCGTTTAAATTAGAGGAACGTTTTGGGAAAAAAATCAAATGTTTTCCTGTTACTCAAATGCAGTCGATCAGCCAGAACATAACAGATTTCTGACATTCGCTTCCTCATCGTTGATGCTGACGTAGATAGCAAGTGTTGGAGGTCTCAAACCACGTCCATTCCTTAAGTGATGTTGCACAGAATTGATTTAAAAAAGGCTAAATCTAGAACGCTGAAGTGTTTTTCAGTTAGTCTGTCTGCAAAATCCTCTTTTTTCCCCACTTTTGGAAGTGAAGAACCAGTAATTGCCTAAAAGCCATTTGAGGAACAATTTGTTTAACAGCGGAGGTTATGACTTACTGCAATCTATAAACATGAACGAAACATCAGAGTCTAGTTGAACACTGTAATGGTATCATGGCGGCCATTTTGAGCATCCAGAATCACTTCTTTTGTTTTCTTTTTTTAAACCAGAATTTAGGTATCATTGTGGCTTCCTAGGTCCAGTATGGAAAATTGGAATTGCATCAGAAACTGGAAGGTGACGTGGAATGCAAATTAATTTGACAAATTTATTTCAAGAACTTGTAAACACAGATTATCTACAGATTGTTATAGAACTGAGATTACATTGTTTATCACAGTCATTTGAAGCAAATATAGGAAGATTTGGTCGAGTATTTACGGAAATGATTCGGAGTGCATGCCAGTAGGTTATCTTTGGAGCTCCAAAGACTAAATCTGCACCAAATATGTGTAAAAGTGTGTATATTTGTTTTTCACTTATTGATTCCTTTTTCTAATTAAAATTCTTTAATGCCTCAACTTTTGATTAAAACATTTACGCCACAGCACTCTCGAATCTGATTGGTCAGGAGGTGTTGATTAATTTTCTAGAACAGCAGCTCTGACAGTAGTGCAGCTGCAAATCACAGCTTTATATACATTAATGCACTTCTTCTAACGCCTTATCGTTTCTATAGTAACGACTCACACAGGGATACTTCACATTAATGGATAAAAAAATGTGTGTAATTGATGTGGTGAAGTTTTTTGTCAGGACATGTTTATTTAACATTTATGGAAGGAGTCTCCAGTGTCAGAACTTTGTAATAGTCGGAGTTAAAGCTGCAAAAATTCAAGTTTTCCGTTACAGGGAAGTCTTCCAAAGAAAGAGAGAGAGAGAGAGAGAGAGAGAGAAAGGCTGGTGAGGCAATGACTGTTTATAGCTGATATAACATGAAACAGGAATTATTTTCTCTTTTAGACGTTCCACAATATTAAATGTAACTATAAACGGATAAAAAGTATGACGCATCATTCTTTTAAAGAAATGAAAAAAAAAACAAAAAACAAAAACAGTTGTAATCGTTGGAAAATTGCTGTGTTATAAGAGGAATAAAATGGTTCAGGATAGTGATAGTTTCTACCACAGCACAACACACAATGTTTACAGTTTATTATTATTTTTACTAGTTTAGAGTACATTTATAATTTTGTATAATTTTACATCATATTTTGTCTGAGTTTAATGTTTATGGTTTGTTGTTTTTTGTACTAGTTAGTTAGTTGAATAAAACAAGAATTTCACTGTATATAAATGCTTACAGCTTACTTTATGCACCTGACAATAAAAACTTGGAATTGTTTTATTCCTTAATTAAGTTTATTTCCTATTCTCATATGCTCATCAATCATTAATTAAGGAACTCAAATAACTGTGGATCAGTGAGTCAGTATCATCTCTTACCACTCTGACACCCGGCGAGCGCCACTAGAAGCAGGACAGGAACAGCGGCTCTCATCTCGGAGGGATTAGATCAGGATGAAGGCTTGCTGAAGGATGATGATGATGGTGATGGTGATGATCTCTGTTGTTGTTAGATCTCTGGATCGCTCAGTTGGGGTTATTATAGCGCCGCTGGGCATCACATGCTCGGTGTGACCAGACGGCACGTCCTGCTCTACCTGCCACAAGCACAGAGCAGCATTATCTCAGCGCTGAACGAGCTCCATTGTCCCGGTCAGATGTCTCGCTGTGGTGCGGGCCGGAGACTGGTGTGCGCTTGGAGAGAGGGGATGTTTTGGAGGGCGCGCTGCCAAAAGGGAAGGTCCTTTCCTTTCTGTAGTGAACGAGTGAACACTCCTAAATGATCAATATTGACCTGGGGTTAAGAGGATGGAGATGAGGAGCGCTGTTTCAGTAAACACAGCACTGATGTCATTGGAGCTGAAGTGGAAAATTTATCACTAGGATTTTTAGACATGCTCATGCAAATATTTCTGATGAAAAATAAAACGCCAGGGCTGACGATTTGCCTTGTAGTTTCATTTAATTTGTATTTTAATTATGCAAAATATTTAGTATTGAAATGCACTGAAGATTAATAAGCTGACAATTTTGTGCCAGAGACCAAACAAACAAGCACTAAGAGTAATGCAATATTATGCATAAAGCAAAAATTCATGAGATAAATACCAATACCAATATCAGTGTGCATTTATACAGGAACATATCACAGCGATGCTGAGCCTGAATATCCGAAAATAGCTTCCCTTCAGTATAATTTAAAAATATAATAGCATCGTAGACCATATGTGGTGTTTAGAAAAATAGTGACTTTTTATTTATTAGTGGTTTGGTACATGATTCTAAAAATTGTGAAAAAATGTGATGAAAATACAGTGTCATAAATGACATGCATTTATTTAATGCTTTTTTCCAACGTCAAGCATCACAATGCTCATTCACGTACAATGGATATAAAAAGTCTAAGCAACCCTGTTGAAACGGCAAGTTTTTGTGATGTAAAAAAATGAGAAAAGATAAATCATGTCAGAAATTTTCCAACCCTCAATGTGAAATTACAACGTATAAAAATTGATTGAAAAACAATCAGAAACTTTATTTAGGGGAAAAAATCTTACAATAAGCCAGTTGCCTAAGTGTGCTGAAAGGTGAAATTCCCTTCTGTTTACTAGCAGAAAACCTGAAGGTTTTTCACTAAAATCAGCATTTATTTGTAGCTATTCATGATTCCCTCCATCTTAAAACCCCAGTTCTGGCTGAAGAAAAGCAGCCCTAAAGCATGATGCTGCCACCACCATGCTTCACCATCGGTATGGTGTTCTTTTGGTGATGTGCTTTTTTTTTTTTTTTTTTTTTTGCACCGAACATGTGATTGGTTCATTCTGAACACAGCCACATCCCCAATTATAAAAGCGTGTGCACACTTATGCAACCAGGTTATTGTAACGTTTTTATTTTCCCTATTTTTCCCTAAAATGTTTCTGATTGTTTTTCACTTAATTTTTATATGTTATAATTTCACACTGAGGGTGGAAAAGTTCTGACATGATTTATCTTGGTTTCAATTTTTTACATCACAAAAACTTGCTATTTTAACAGGAGTGTGTAGACATTTTGTATCTATTATAAATAAATAAATAGGAAACATTTCCTTAAATTAAAACTAAAAAGACTAGAACTTAAACATTTAAATATTTAAATGCTTTTTTGGCCATTGAGTGTATAAATATTATAAAAACCTGAATAGCATTTTATCAGTGAATTTTATTCCAAATGAAATCCATTAAGACTGGTGTGATCATCCTGTAGTTACAGAAATCAAAAACCTGCATGAATAAACAAAAAAAGATTTATATTGTGGGACCTTGAACTGAATAGTGAAACTGAACTTACTCCTCAAACTGTCTGAATTTCTTGAGTTTCTTCCTGAACACACATCATGCTGGGAAAAAAGGAGCAACAAGGCAAGAATGTGTAATAAAGTGGCCAGTGAAATGAACGTACAGGTTTACGTCACAGACGCTACGCAGCGTCATACGTGGGTAAAACTCCCTTAAATAAAAGTTACAGAAGTCTCACACGCCGTTATCTATTGTTAATGTTTTATTGGATGCGAACAGTGAACCATTGTATTCAACATCTTTTTTTTCTGAACTCTAACAAACTTTTTTTTTTTAACTTCAAGACTAAAATGAATACAAATCACACCCTTGTTAAAACATAATCCACATAATAGACACTCAGTGCTGTAGACACTCCCTGGTAAAAAAAGAAATAAGAACACAAACGGCTTCTTTTTGTGTATTTTAACACTGAGTGTTGTTTCATACTGATACAGTGTGTTATAGAAAGAATTGAATACATTTCTGGCACTTTAGTTCAGTTCAGGAAAAACAACGTGGGAACCATTACTGTTAAATTACGACTGATCTGTTGTTTATACATTATAATTTTAGTTTTATTTCATTACAAAAACTATAATTCTCAAGCAGTGGTCACACTGGACCTTCTCTCTGCTACACCCTTGGAGAAAAAGGTCCATTTCACATACAATCACGTCCTTTATACCTTCGGTTAGAGGACATTTACGACGTACTGATCATTCAAAACTCATTAAGGGTAAAAATAACTGGAAGAAAAAAAAAATCAAAAACAGGGTGGTATGATATTTGTTGTTTTTTTTTTTTTATCTGTTTATAGTTACTTTTTGTGGAACGCCCACAACACAAAACGAGTTAGTTCCTGTTATCACTTACGTCATAACAGCTATAAACAGTCGTTCCTTCACTTTAGCTGTTACTACAGAAACATTATTAGATGTATTGGAAGAAGTGATTTGCCTTGCAGTAGGAAATACAGTCAGAGCTGCTGTTATAGAAAATTAATCAACACCTGACCAACATCTGACCAATCAGACTCGAGATTTGGGAAACAAATGGAAACAAAGGTTCACCTATACAGCAGTTTATTCTGATAGTGTTGTGATTCAGTGTGGTTCAGTGAACAGCTAATGCTATTTTTTGCAACTGTGGAAAAAGATATCAAGAAGACAAAAGTGTCATGTGACCACTAGTCTAGGTATTAATTAGTATTTAATCAATTTTGATTTTTTTTTTATTATGAAGTCCCGCCTTTCTTTTGTGAGTTTTAAAGGTAAGGTTAAATTTGATGAACTGCCAGCGGAAGCTGGTTTGATATCTGCATCCTTTCATGTGTTTTACATGAATCTGCATTTTTTAACAGATAAATGACTATTAAAAACAGAGCATTACTGCATCTTAAGACATCAGAAAACACCCCCTCGACTCTAAATTCCTCCACGAGAACTCCGGACGGTCTCCTCAAGTCCGAGTTCAGCAAGTGACATCAAAGCAACATGGCTGCTCACAGCATCAGCGGTAAACAAAGTAGCACTTAGATCAATCAACATACAGACATATTCGCTTGTTAACTCTATAACACTGACTATACAGAAGTATAATAAAGAAGTAGTGCAGCACATTTACACTTTGGGGTGACACAGTTTGCAATTTTGGAATCAGAAGAATATCTTTGATGGTTATGAATGTTGTGGATTATAACCAGCTATTTGCAAATGTCTAGTTGTATAATTGTATTTCTTAGTAAGGATTGTTTTTAAATTAATGCTTAACATCTCAGCAAAACATCTCGAAAAGTCAAAAACAAATTTACGTATCTAGAAAACGCATAAATCAACACGGCCACTGTAGCTTACTTTTCAGTAAAAGCAGAAGCAACACAGGGGAAGTGGTTAAAAAATGGCCTTATAGCGTGACCAAACAACAAGGTTAAAAGGTCATCTGTGCGGATTCTTGCTTTTATTAACCGGTGCTTGTGTATATTAAAGGAGTGTTTCGCTGCAAGTCCATCAGGCCAAGAGGAAGTTCATTAGAAATCACTTAAAAAGGATTTTGCAGTGTTTCATCTAATCTGTATTATAAAGTGTTTGTTTAGTAAGATAAGTAATATAAAGTAGAATGAAAGTGGCCTGAGTATTTCACCCAAAGCATTTTAGCCCTTATAGACTACCTCCTCTTTACAAATTAGTATCACTTACTAAACTTAAAAACAGTCCATGGAGGCAATACATTCCAATTTCTTCTGTCTTATTATACTGATCTACAAGGATGGTGTGAAGAACCTGAATATTTGAGTTGGTTACATAGGTGTTTGTTTGTCTATCTGTTATTTGGAAGCTTCGTCTTTACCTTCCTATTCCTTATATGTAAACCATGTGGAGGATGAAACGAAAGTAAAAACCTCTCATTCATTCAAACAGATGCCCTATGAACCTTCACTTACAACCCTATTATTAGCGGTTGACACTATATTATCCACAGTATGTGGACACTCGAGTTCTTCCACTCCAACTTTGGCAAACCATGTCTTCCTGGAGCTCGCTTTGTGCACAGGGATATCGTCGTGTTGGAACAGGTTTGCGTTCCAGTGAAGAGAAATCGTAATGCTACAGAATATGTAAAGACATCACATGCATTGTGCGCTTCTAACTTTGTGGAACCGGTTTAAGGAAGAACCACACAGGGGTGTGATGGTCAGGTGTCCACAAACTTTTGGCCATATAGTGTATACTGCTTCAGTGCAAAAACTAAATGATGACTGACAGCAGCTGGGTAAGGGGAGGGAATTATTTAGGTCGAACACCATGTAGTAGGACACCAGGACCAACGTCCTGTAGCTTTATCTCTAAAAGACTTCTCTAGTGTTGGGAAAGAATTTTAAAGTTGTCTTTATAAGTCAACTTTCTTCTAAGAAAGTCCAAGAAACTAATGATTTGCTGAAAAACAACAGAAAAGAAATTAGAATGGAAAGCCTCCTTGGATGTTATGATAATTAGCATCACCTTTTTCATCAAATTAAAAACACCACACACACACACACACACACACACACAATTCACTCAAACAGCCAGTGGAGTGTAGATTTCAAGATTCTCATTGGTAAAAGTGCCTCTTGCATCTCTACAGCTCCCCCCGGAGGCGAGCGTGCAGATCCTCCTGATCCACCTTCGACGTGTCTCCGTGCCAGCGATGGCTGGCGAGCAGCGCTGCGTTTCGCGCTGAGAGGGCGCTCATCTCCATCGACGACGCTGCCCACTCAATGGGGTTGAGGTAATAGAGGTTGTGGTGGAGGATGAAGCTTGGAGCTTGACGCTCTGGCGCTCTGTATGAAGGACACGCCAGCCAGCTCTTCTCCACGACACGCTCTCGTGAGACGAACAGCATCCTCAGCTGCTCCTCCGTCAGGGGCTCGGTAGAATAAACCTTCCACACTGCTGGCTGGCTGGCCGGAGGGCGTGAGTAGCCTGGCGTGATGTGGACAGGGTCCAGGAAGTTCAAGCTGGCGATGCCCAGATTCTCATTTTCCGTCATTAAAATGTCAGAGACGAAAAACTCGCTCGGATTCCGTCTGGCGTCCAGGTAGGAGACGTTGAGACGCCCGAGCACTAGCGTAGTCACTATCTGGTGGTAGGCCCCGGGAAAGTGTGAAGGCAGGGAAGGAGAGAAGCCTGAGAAACTGATATCAGACAAACCCTGGTGGAGGGGCGTGGCCAAAACCACAATGTCGTAAAGGGAGTGGGCGGAGCCAGAATCACCAACGTAGTTCACTTCATAAAAGTTTGCGATGGTGCCTGATTGTAGAAGCAAAGAGGTACAACAAAGGGGAAGTCAGGGGGATTTTCTGAATATACAGTTGTGTGTTTTCATGCCCTCAGGACAAAATTAAACATTTATTTTAAAGAAACAAGACATGATTTTAAACATGTTTATGAATTAATGCTAAGATATTAAAAATAAAAACCAAACCCACAAAATTATACATCAGTTCAGAAGTTTGTCCCCATCCTTCAGAGTTAGATGTGAATATTCTCTAATAACTTACATTTCTGTTACATTATAATGATAATGTAGCTAAATCTATGAAGACTGTGATGATACTAAATGTCTTGAGTAAAATTTCTGTCACTATATTCGACAGCTGAATCATCCATGTCTTCAAAATCTGAATCTCTGTCAGTCACTGGTCACCTGAACTAAGCGTGGATTTTCTCATAGCTGATAAAAAGAGAGCTGTACCGCTTTTAGAGGGCCTCGTTTTGATAGCGATGTTGGTCACACGTGCTGGAATGAGTTCGGCTTTGCTGTGATACAGAAGCCCAGAGCAGACTCTCTTATTACCTCCATCCACAGCCCAGAGGCCCGAGTCAGCGCACGACAGGGCCACGGAACCTGCGCAGGAGAAATTACTGTACAATGCGGTTTCATCTGGACTATCATACTATTATATAATGACAAATACTAGGAAAGACTACAAAATCTACAGCAACACTCAAGGCAACCAATCCTTGCCTAACGCTAAAGGATATGTGTAAAAGCGTCATGGTTTGCGCAGACGTACCAACAAAGGCGTGCAGGCGAACGCTCTGGTGGTAACTAGCACGTGATATCGGGGTGACGATTTCATTGATGAAGGCCTGAGAGAAGCCCTGAGCCAGCATGGCCTCTTCCAGCGTCTGGTTGAGCAGAGCGAGAACCTCGTCGCCGCCCATGGCATGCAGCAGTCGCTCAACGCTCGAGAACGAGTAGCCGAACTGCTGGTACTGATAAATCCTGCCAGGACGAGACGACTGCATTAAAGAAACGGTTCGGCGAGAAACGTTCCTCTTACCAAAAGGAACACTGGCAGCATCTTCCTACAGTAAAAGTAACCTGATAAAATGGTGTCTAAACAGTTAGTTTAATATCAGCATCAGTACCAACAAGAACCAAAAAGTATGTTCTCATCCTCAATCTGAAGAAAATGAAATCAGTACATTCCTACTAACAAATAACGGAAGTCAGTCTCACCAGAATGTGGCTGCTGAAGCCTGGACCTGAAGCTAATCATCACAGTATATAGTGTATAGTATACAGACAGTGGAGATATATTTAAGGACTGCGCCTTATATTACAGATGAGAATGATTCACCTCATGACCTTGTCCAGAATCCCCTCCACCCACATGTGCATGCGAAGTGAGTTGAAGCCGTAGTGCCACAGCATGCGCAGGAAGTTCACGATGAACCAATCGCTCTCCTCGAACATCAGACCCTTCCCGTCAAAGATGGCCATTTTTGAAGGGACTCCAGCACGAAATGACAGACCTGATGGAGAAGCCGAGAACTTCAGTATTCAGTACGATCATTAGATTGAACACAGCAACAAAAAAAAAAAAAAAAAAAGGAGAAAAAGAGATAGAGACTGTTCCATAACTGGCAACTGAAATTCTGTTTTTAAGATGCTGGAATGAAACATCTGGACAGCAACAATCATGATCAGTGATGATAATCATAAGTGTGTGATTTCACTTTAACAATCAGTTCGTTTTAATGTTTGTATTTTTTTTCATATAAATACAAGCAGACATCGCTACACTGTGTAAGTTGCAGCACCTTCTATTTTTGGGAAAAATCGTTTTTATTTTATTTTTTTCTGATAAGTGTGTGGCACACTGGGAAAACCTGTCGGACGCTGCCGAGGCTAAATTCTAGAAAACAGCAAAAAAACAAGTAGATCTCAATGCCGACGGGGACGCCTCCGCCTCCGCCACCTATGTGAAGGAAGCTATTAAAGAAAAACTATTTCAGACATTTGACCTTGCTGTGACCTTTAACTCGGACAGATGCATGGATGGACACACGGATGCACCGACAGCAAAAAGTCTTTGACAGCCAGAAAATCACCCTGAACATGAAGGTGCTATCTATATATCTATAGCTATATAAAATCTTTATAAAATCTTTTAATCCATATAAAATTTTACAAACATTCAACGACTCGTTCTTGAGATATCGCACTAATGAGAATCGCTTACTCAGTGGCAGAGGCACAAAAAGACAAAAAATGGGCCGAAATCACGTTTTACTGACTACAACATACTTTGAAACATCAACATAAAACATACATCATACATCTTTTTAAACTTGCCTAGGCTGTCTTCCTGAAAAGATCACAGTGTAAGGGGCAACAACGTGAGCTTAAAAAACTCAAAAGATGTCTAAAACCTTGCTAGCCAAGCATGATTTCCCCACACAGTGAAGGTCACGCTATGATCACGTGTTTGGATAGCTACAAGATGCAGCGAAATGGACATAAGCCTAATCGGTTCTTTGTTGTAAATCAGACCCTGGGTCTGAAAATGTCCGCCATGCTACTGCACTGAAATCTTTAAAGGCTGATTTCTCCCTTTTTACCATGTGAAGGGTTTTCTGATTGAGGGTTTTCCTTAACGACAAAATTGTGTGTGTATGAGTGGGTATGTAATTCAAATCAATCGAAACTCGCCTAGTCTATCCACAAAGTGCTTCATATGCAAATTAAGCGGGTGTATCAGGGAGCCTCCCGTTTCATAATCATGTCCGTCAATGTTCTCCGTAGCGAGACGTCCTCCGACAGTGCCTGCTTCGTACACATCGATCTTGACGCTGGGTCCAAACTCCTGCCTGAGAAAATAAGCTGCTGATGTTCCTCCAATCCCAGCTCCGACGATGGCTAAAAGCAGTGAAGCAAAACCACAGTCAGTAAATATTTATTCAGAATATAATATAATGCGCAGGAGTCTTACAGCTGAGCTGAATGAACGTTTCTCAATGATGACTACAGTGGAAAGAAGAACTGAATGCAGTTCTTCTTCTTTTTGACAGAAAAGCTTTCCGGTGACATGGATGTTCACTATAGCTCCAGAACAAAACTACAGAAGCAAATATCAGACAACAAACATACCCTGACTGATGGATGACTATATGGTCTAAGATTAAGGGCTTCATGATGTGAAGTGTATTGAACAGCGTCACTCTACATGATTAAATAGGAAAAAAACTTGCTTACCAATTTTCTTTGGAGGTTCTCGTTGCTCAGAGGCAGAGGCTAGACCCTGCTGTCCAGCCTGACAAAGCACAAGGAACAGAAGAGCCTTGAACGCTAGGGTTCTCATAGACATGATGAGGGTTTAGATCTTCACAGGTATAAGCACCTGAGAGGGAAAAAAAAGGAGAAAAGCAACATGCAAATCAGTGCAATGTGAACTCCTGGATGTCACTGCAATGTGAACTCCTGGATGTCACTGCAAATCAGTGCAATGTGAACTCCTGGATGTTACTGCAAATCAGTGCAATGTGAACTCCTGGATGTCACTGCAATGTGAACTCCTGGATGTCACTGCAAATCAGTGCAATGTGAACTCCTGGATGTTACTGCAAATCAGTGCAATGTGAACTCCTGGATGTCACTGCAATGTGAACTCCTGGATGTCACTGCAAATCAGTGCAATATGAACTCCTAGATGTTACTGCAAATCAGTGCAATGTGAACTCCTAGATGTTACTGCAAATCAGTGCAATGTGAACTCCTGGATGTTACTGCAAATCAGTGCAATGTGAACTCCTGGATGTTACTGCAAATCAGTGCAATGTGAACTCCTGGATGTCACTGCAATGTGAACTCCTGGATGTCACTGCAAATCAGTGCAATGTGAACTCCTGGATGTCACTGCAATGTGAACTCCTGGATGTTACTGCAAATCAGTGCAATGTGAACTCCTGGATGTTACTGCAAATCAGTGCAATGTGAACTCCTGGATGTCACTGCAATGTGAACTCCTGGATGTCACTGCAAATCAGTGCAATGTGAACTCCTGGATGTCACTGCAATGTGAACTCCTGGATGTCACTGCAAATCGCTGCAGTGTGAACTCCTGGATGTCACTGCAATTCGCTGCAATGTGAACTCCTGGATGTCACTGCAATGTGAACTCCTGGATGTCACTGCAATGTGAACTCCTGGATGTCACTGCAATGTGAACTCCTGGATGTCACTGCAAATCAGTGCAATGTGAACTCCTGGATGTTACTGCAAATCAGTGCAATGTGAACTCCTGGATGTTACTGCAAATCAGTGCAATGTGAACTCCTGGATGTCACTGCAAATCAGTGCAATGTGAACTCCTGGATGTTACTGCAAATCAGTGCAATGTGAACTCCTGGATGTTACTGCAAATCAGTGCAATGTGAACTCCTGGATGTCACTGCAATGTGAACTCCTGGATGTCACTGCAAATCAGTGCAATGTGAACTCCTGGATGTCACTGCAAATTGCTGCAGTGTGAACTCCTGGATGTCACTGCAATTCGCTGCAATGTGAACTCCTGGATGTCACTGCAGTGTGAACTCCTGGATGTCACTGCAAATCAGTGCAATGTGAACCCCTGGATGTCACTGCAATGTGAACTCCTGGATGTCACTGCATTTCACTGCAATGTGAACTGGATAGCCTGATGAAATGTCTTATGGAGAAAAAAAAACACAACTTGTATCTTATCTGTATCAGTAGTTCAGACTTTTCCATATCAAAGGTCACAGCAACTTGATGCCATCATATAATTACACATAAATACAGTATATTCACTAATAAACTGTAACTTTACATAATAAATTAAGGCTGTTTTCAGTTTCAGTCAACAGTTAAAAACAAAAGCGTATGATTTGAGCAAATCTGACTGTCCATCTGACAAATAAAATCTCAGTCTCTTTCCCCAAGTTCCTTCACGTGCATTCAGCCAAGTTACAGTAAACTAGCTGGACAAGTTATTTAGCCTGCTAGCTAACTAACCAAACTTACCTAAATAACTACCTCTAAAGCAGAAAAATATTGTCTTTTGTTGCGCTGGGATATTCCCCAACCGCTTCCAGCAACAAACTGATTAAAACTGATCGTATTTGTACAGAATTTTAGAAGTTATTTTCCCCACCTGTATTCCAAAAATCCCGCCTCCCCTTTTCAAGGATTGGCTTGTCGTTTCTAATATGTGCACTTCGATTGGCTAGACGTTCATAGTCTGACAGCTGAACAACCAATCGCAGTGCAGGAGATAGATTCGAAGGGTGTGTGTTGGGGCGACTGTACACCGGAACTCGGGTTTATATTGTGAAAATGGCGTGTGTTTTTAGTAGTGGTGCTTGCGTAGCATTGTTATTTTTTTATTTCTATTCATATTTAATAGTTTTCTCCGTATAAAATACGTGACACAGACCCTATACAGACTATGTACGCGTTTACAGCATGGCCGAAGGAGATGCTCCACGCTCCAGGCCATTTGGAGGCGGAAATGCACCAAATACCAGCCGACGAAGAAGAAAGCAAAGGGCGGAAGTAACGTATTCCTAAATCCGGAAGCGGCATGCTGTAACCCTGTCTCACATGCCTTTGCTTTCTAAGAGGTGACCTTTCAGAATATTTATCAATAATTTAAAAAAATTAACGACATTTTGTGGGACGCAGTGAATGCTACATTGTGTTAGTTATTATTCATTTCGCTCTTACGGCATGCTAGCTTAGCTACACGTCAGGACTGGTTAGTTTTATTGACAGATCTTATATTATTCAGTAATTTATCTAGTAATAAATAAGGAATAATGGCGGAGGCGCAGCAAGCCCGAGTGCAGCACGCGGTGGAGGAGATGGTGCAGAGTCTGGAGCGGGATCACATCCGGAAAATGCAGGTAACAGCACTCACCTGGTGTGATTACTACACCCTGAGCCACTGTCCCACTGTTAGTGCTGTAATCCAGCAGAACAATCATCATCACCCTCATCATCATCTTCATCATCATCTTCATCATCATCATCATCTATATCATCATCTTCATCATCATCATCACTCTCATCATCATCTATGTCATCATCTTCATCATCACCCTCATCATCATACTCGCAACATGTCAAGAATAATGAATGATCAGATCCAGATTTTACACCTGGTCTTTAACACAGTTGAATGCAAAAGTTTGTACACCCTTCGAACAATATAAAGAACCGTGTGCTACATTTCATAGATGTTCCTTAGCAGAAATGTCAAATAGTGCATGCTGAAGAAAAATCCAAAGTGCTATCCATTTAAAAGTTTGCAGCTTCTTTGCTGTACGTGATGTAAACAGGGACGGGATGACACTATTCTTTATTTCCACCAAGAAAGCATGTGTATGCGTTCGTTTATTCGGTCATCTTTCAAACATAGAGTCAGGTCCATAAGTATTTGGACAGTGACACAATTTTTGTAATTTTATAAAACCAGAATGATGGCTAGAGAAGAGTATGGAGAAGGAAAGGAAGGACTCCTGATCCAAAGCATGCTCATCTGTTAAACATGGTGTAGGCAGTGTTATGGCATGGGCATGTATAGCTGCCAATGGAACTGAGTCACTAGTGTTTATTGATGATGTGACTGCTGATAGAAGTAGCAGGATGGATTCTGGAGTGTATAGAGCTATACTTTCTGCTCAGATTCAGTCAAATGCTGCAAAACTGGTAGGACGGCGCTTCACAGAACAGATGAATAATGATCCAAATCTTACCGCAAAAGCAACCCAAGAGCTTGGAAATGGAATGTTCTTAAATGGCTGAGTTAATCACCTGAAGTCAAACCCAGTTGACCATGCTTTTCACTTACTGAAGACAAGACTGAAGGCAGAAAGACCCACAAACAAGCAGCAACTGAAGGCAGCTGCAGTAAAGGCCTGGCAAAGCATCTCAAGGGAGGAAACTCAGCATCTGGTTATGTCCATGGGTTCCAGATTTCAGGCAGTCAATGATTGCAAAGGATTTACATCCGAGTATTAAAAATAATCCCAATATTTATGATTATGTTGGTTTGACCAGTTACTTTGGAGCCTGTGAAAATAGAGGGACTCTGTAATAAATGGCTTTAATTCCTAAATGGTTAATACAATGTTTCTGTTAAACCCCTTGAATTAAAACTGAAAGTCTACACTTCCATCACATCCTGATTGCTTTATTTCAAATCCATTGTGGTGGTGTACAGAGGCGAAATTACCAAAATTGTGTCACTGTCCAAATACTTATGGACCTGACTGTATGTAATATCCAAGCATGGACATTCATGCTCGCTTTATTTATCTAGTGGAAGATACGAACGTACTTCCAAAATTTTCCCAGATCTTCGAAAGCGATCCAAAGTAACCGAGTTGTAATGCAGTCTGATCAGCGTTGAGCATTTGAAGGTTGAGGGTTTTGCTCGAGGGCACAGCAGCGTTACCATCACCACTGAACTATCAGTTGTCAGTGAACCAGCTAATTTCATCACGGCAGGTGTATTATTACAAAAGATTAATTTATAGTGCTACCCGTATTTCCTTGTCCTGGAATCTGACTGAACCCGATTACAAAAATGCGGCCACATAGTTACACCTTGCCTACAGATACAGCTAACATGTTCTCACCTGTTTTATCGGGATAATAATATTAATCTGAATGTATCATCTGACCTGTTTAAATGTGACTTTCAGGGCCGGATGTTCCGGTGCAGTGCAGAATGCTGCGAGCGCACGACAGACTCTATGAGTCAGGTTCATGAGTGTATAGATCGCTGCCACACACCTCTGGCTAAAGCGCAGGGACTGGTCACTACTGAGCTGGAAAAGTTTCAGGTAAGTGCACAGCAGTGCGTCCATGCTGAGGCATTTGTCTGCCAGTAACACTGACATGATGTGGAAATTATTTCGAACAGTGACGTCTTACTTTAGTCATAGAGAAGAAAAAGACATTTCATAGTAAAGGTAGATATGGTGGATTGAGTTTGTGCTGTGGTGTGTTCACAAGCTCCTAATCAGTCCTTAACACTCCTAAATGTCTAACTGAGAATGTATTATCAGCTCTTTTTATCCAATCCAATGAAAGACAATCAGAATCATTTATTTTGATGAAAACGATGTGTTGATGGATAACAAACCAACAGAAGACTTCAGATGATGGAGAAACTAATCGTGGTTGTCATTTTCACACCCAGAGCTGTATGATCCAGAACTCTATATTATAATTAATATAGATTTATTATAAATGCAGTTCATGGAGATCCTCGGCTCAGCACAGAGTCACCGCGTACACAGTTCTATCAGCTTATAAATTTACAAATTTACCACATTTCATCCCCAATCAATTTCTGACTCCAACAAACCAGCAGCATGCATCAGTGCATTTCTGCAAGAAGACACTAAAAGTTTGTGAATAGTTTAAGGTTTCTTGTTTTTTTTTTTGTTTTTTTTTTTTTTGTGGCAGCTAGCACATATCCCTCATGCAAAAACAATCCCATACATCTGTAAGTGTTCAGTTAAAAATGGCACACAGATACAGTTAAATTATATAATATTTTAAAATACAATATCATTGAAACATTGTATATTTGGTAATTATTGCCATATGTCATTAATATCAACCGTTTGTCTATCAGGATCGTCTCACACGATGCACTATGCACTGCAACGATAAAGCCAAAGACCTGTTCGACTCGGGGGCAAAGGAGCCTGCAGTGCGCGCTCTCATGGATAAGTGCGTGGGCAGCTGCGTGGACGATCACCTCAACCTGCTGCCCAGTATGACACGGCGACTGAAGGAGAACCTCGAGTCTATACCACAGTGAGCAGTCCGCATTTAAACACCATCAGTGATGAATACGTGAAGGATCAGTCACAGAAAGCTCGAGCTTCATGGTGGACTTCATCATCACCGTTACTGTACTGTGTCTCGTCAGAATTAGCCTGGTATCATCCGTGTCTGCCTCAACTGCTTGTTTTTGTACCGACAATAAAACAGTTACAGTGAAATTAAACAATCTGGTTGTTTGAATCTGTAGTGTGAATGCACACGGAAAGATCCACTAAATATTTTGCGTTAAAATTGTCAAAAACGTTTATCAGACTTACAGAAAAAATATGAATGCTGAACAAAATTGACCATAACAGTTGTGCTGTGTTCATTTTTAAGCTTAAAAACAAATATGCTGAAATATAAAGTTGAAATTTTATTGTGGTGTTTGTCTTTTGCATGCAATTTATCAAACTGGATACGAACAAATTTATTGTCGGTTGTTTGTGTAAAAAAATGTTCCTGTGGTGTTCATTAGGTGGAAAAACATTTTTGTTCCTATGTTTGCTCTAGAGTTTGGAGACTCACTAATGTGAAACTCAGAAAGTAAGCATTTCAAAACGATTCATAAATTGAGACAGATAAGACTAGCTATTCAATTAGGATAAAAGTAATGGCACCCAATAAAAGAGGACAGCAATAGTGTGTGTCTTTGGTAGCCGATGCACTGCGATGGCTGAGCTGCATTACTGGAAGATTTAGTGCACAATGCACTCCGTCATCGTTTCGACATTTTCAGCTCTCAGTGAGCATTGCCTTTTATGGAGTTTTGTGGGCGTGACTGAATGCAAATCTTCGGTGCCGTGAAATCGCTTTGTAATTTATGGCTGATTGGCATTTATCAGTGCACACGTGAATACGAAGACAATTAGCAAAACCTGATGGACTTGATTTTTTGTTTTTTTTTTTCTACGAAACATTTACGCACAACTTTACTAAAAGATTAATACACAAGGCACAATGATTTAGCTGTCCTCTAATCTGTACATCACCTGTAGGTTTGTTTTTGTGGATTTATGCACTTAACATTTTTCTTTTAGGGTTTGTACTTAACTGTTGATTTTTTGCTCATAAAAGAAAAAAAAAATCCAGTGTGGACAAACCTAAAAAAGTATTTTCTTGTATTAGGTTAATCTTTGAAAACAGAAAATCCAAACAGAGATGAGCAGCAGTTTTTCATCATTTTATTTTTTGCGATTAGGCTCTCGTCTGATCACACACCAGCCAGCGCTGATTAGATCCTTGTGCCTGAATGATCTTATTTTGGTCCATAATGCACACGTCATCTACATTTAACCAGGACACATTCATCATCATGTGTACATATTCACAATATAATATAATTACAGAATTATGGAAAATATGAAATGGCCAATTGTCCAGAAGTGATGTCTGTGTAACGTGGAGTAGAGCTGCACTGGAAGAAAAAAAAAAAGCATCCTGTAGAAAAAAAAGCACCAGCACCAGTTTTTTTTTTTCTTTAAACAGTACAAAAACACTGAATAAATAGGAATGCCTGGCAAAATCAGAGCCATATACAGTATGAACAAACACAAGAACACAACGGTTATCTTCATACAAAACTAATTTCAACAACGGAAGAAGTAAAATTAACATGCACTCACTGTGTCTGTGGTTTGTTTTGGGTTTAATTATACCAAAAGCATAAAAAAAATCCAAAATTCAGAAATAAATATAGAAGTAAAATAAAACAAATTAATACAATCAGTATACACTTTAAAAAAAGGTAAAAATAACGCAAGGTATAGAAAACTGATGGTAAAAAGTGAGTGAGTGGTACGAAGTGATGATGTCACAAGATCAGGATGGAGCTTATTGGCCGGAGGGTCACGACTTGCTGCGGGTGCTGCTTTCTGATTCGCCGGTGTCGACCCGGCGCTCGGGGGAGGGGGAAGTGTACAGGAAGTTACAGCAGACGTAGAGTGGGAAAGACAGGAGACGGCTGTCCAGGTTCATCACCACGTACTCCTACACACACACACACACACACACACACACACACACACAACACAGAGTTTCTGTTTAGTGTTTTAACTACTCTAACACACTTTAAAAGTCACTCAAGACTTTTTTAAACAGTGAATAATAAATTTCATTAAACAGAAATCCAGATTTTATGAATATGCAAATTAGAAATGCAACTTATGCTAAATTGGTGTTGCCTGGCTTACATTTGCATACTGAAACCTGATAATAATGTATGATGCAATAACACATGCTTGACACTGACACAGATTTTTCCGAGATTTTCAGCTCCTCCTATTTCTATTTTGTGTTCAAAATGCACCTTTCTGACCTACATAAGTGCTGTGTGTATTACCCATAATGCACTGTGGGTGTACAGCAGGTTGTACGCCACGAAATGGCTGCGAGCAGTTAACACAAAACATTTAAATGACTCTATCTGTAAAATCTGTGTACCTGGAGATCACGTCTTTAGCATCCACGTGTTCTCTGTCAGATTTCTACAAACAATACTTAGCCGATTAGCATGCTAATCAGGTTATTAGCCTGCTACCAAGAAGGATGCGAAATTTTCCTCTCTTCCAAGACTTTAGTGCAGTTTCGATGTACACCATCCACACGTTCTTGTTAGAAATAACTTAAATAAGAATGCTATCATATAGTAAAGTGTGAACATTACCCTAAAAGTGTGTGTGATCGTTTTAATGGCTGTGTGTGTGTTTGTGACAAAACCTGATCTTTCTCCAGAGTGAGCAGCTGGTAGCCTGTAGAGCGGCTGCAGATCAGTTTGCCACAGCTGTCGAACGACGCGAGCCGTAACCTGCCCAACAAAGGAGAGAGAGACAGAGAGAGACAGATAGAGAGAGAGAGAGAGAGAGAGCAAGCTTTAAATAAAATACAAAACCTAAACAATGCAGTACATGGCTAGAAATAAACAGTTACAGTGTCGTTTGTGTGAAGAACCACTCGTACAGAGCAGCCCAGCGCTTTAAACACCAATACTGCAAAGGACGTGAAACAATTATAAAGCTAGCCACAAGCAGCGATCAGAGGGGTCCAAGCACCCTTCACAATTAGGACTAAATTTATAATTATTGCTAAAGAACCTCCTGTTGATCAGTGGCAAGCAGTTTCAACTAGACTGCTCCAGCATAAGACACTAAACACATATAAAAAGAAAAAAAGTTAATGTGTTCACCATTTTAGGCAGGCAAACATCTCCTACACCCACTGTTAGATATATCACAGCTGATGTACAGTAGAAGATCATAATTTCATATATACTGAGTTTTCAAAGTCAGCAGAACATACCAGTAGTTTGAACAGGTATCCAATAACCTGCCAACCAAGTGTTTACGTTTATTTAATTAGAAAAATTTGAGTAGGTCCCCCTAGTGGCCAATTTTTGCAAGATTTCGTAAAACACAACAGCTATACAGATAAGAAACATACCATTTATGTTTCATGAAAATAGGCTAATGCTTTCCCTTTCAAATGCCTGTTGAAATCTGATTGGCTGATGGAGATTTTGATTGTTACAGTGCCCCCTACTGATGAAACATGCTCTGAACTTTTACGAGCCTCCTCAAAATTAGGTGCTGCTTTTTTGAGAATCCATAAAACCCTTGATGAATGTTTGACACCGAAGAACACAACAAAGTTGTCCAAGAGGAGAAGTTTATCAGGAGTGAAGCTGTCCACTTAACAGCATATTAACCATATGAAGGATGATCAGACGTTTGGATTATGGCAACGGTGGTTTATCTGCTAGTTGAGAAGCCTTCGCTCATAAATATTGGCACTCATCAGAATCAAAGGTATGTCAGTGAAAAGTGAAAAGCTACAATCAAGTCAAGTTTTGACCACAGTATGTTATTTTTAAAGGCAGCTCACCTGAAAGCAAGGTGTCGTCGTGGCTGTAGGCTGACCGCACCCCCGCACGGCTGACTGAGCGTATTCCTCTTGAACACAATGAAGCGGTTGGTGTAGGTGACCAGCAGATCGAACCCGTAATTAAAACCTGTCCATCTCCAGCAGTACTGAAGAAGAGATTCTCACATTACCTCACTTCAACTCTTAACATTGCTATAATATTACGACACAGTAACAACTAGTAGACTTACATCTCCATCTTTGTTTAGCTTTCGACCGCAGCGCATGCTGTTCTGTTCAAATTCCTCCTTATTGGCCTCTTGGGGTCTAACGCACGCGTAGGCACACAGACATAACACAAATTAGACGTTAAAATCTAAGCTAATAGATATCTGCCTTAATGTAAAGTATAAACATGGATGTGATTAGCCTGTAAGGAGCATTGGCTGAGAAACATGCATTTTGGTAGGTGAAGTTCTCTGTCCAATCTTTTTAAATGTTCTGTTTTTGACATCAACGTTTCTTGCTAATCAGACCGGTCTGTGAAACCTCACCCCTTTCTAGCTTAACGTCTCCTAGCCCTGTAGCTAGCCTCTGGTCCGATGAGCTTCCTTCAGCTAAATACTTTACATTAATGTATGTGATTTGCTACAGAAGCTCTTCTGGTTCATGTTTAGAAAATTAGTCACTGGACTAAATACTGGACTAAATACTGAAATACCTTGCTAGGTCCACAACTGGCCTGCGGTTTGCCAGTTGACAGCCCCTGCTGTCACTTGTGCTAGATTTTATAAACTTTGGCTGGTGTGTGATTTCGGGTCTGATCCCGCTCACCCGTTGTCATTGTCATGCTCTGTTCGAAGCATGGCGAACCACTGCTGCTTGTATATCCTGGACAACCAGTCTTAAAATAAGAGCAGAGAGAACAGAGGCAGGAGGTCATTTACAGCATCAAATAGTGAAAGAACAAAACTTTTACTGATGTTCAGACTAGTAAAGCAGGATCTGGCATGGAAAGGTTTCACTGAAGCTACAAAAATCTAATCCACTTGAACCTTGATGACCTGAAATCTTTTTACTGCTTTTCAAACAAGGATAAAGGAAACACCAGGTACTTAACATGTCATGGATGATCAACTAATTTCAGGTAAGTTGGATTTTTTTTGTCAACCTGTTCCTTTAAATGTGCAGTACTACAGGATTTTTAACTTAGGCAGCATCGTTTGTGCCTGAAGGTGAGATTATGGTGGAGTCGCTGTAATCCGCGTGCACGGATCTTACCGGGTGGAATGATGTTATCCCTCTCGAGGATGCGGGCCGAGGCCAGGTCGTTGATGATGTACTGCAGGCGGACATGTCTGAAGACGGGGGTAAAAGGTGAGCCCTGCTCCGTGCACAGAAATGGCTCCTCCTCTCCCAGCTCTGTAGGAGAACCCACATGCTCAGTCAGAAAAGGACTGGTGCACCCGTAGAGAAACAGACTCAAAAAGATATAAATAACAAAGTGAAATTTCTGCTCTCTTATTGGCTGTACAAAGATTAGCTTGTAAAGTGATGTGCAAAAGCTGAAAGCACATGAAATTTAATAGTACTTTTTAAATGGACAGTATACAGCATTATAATGAATGTAAGGTGCTGTATTGCACCTTTAAATCTTTGTGTGGTTATAACCAACTTCCTCCTTTATAAGATTTGATGAATACGAGCCCAGGACTGTAGCACGAGCTTCAGCTCATAAACAATACAGAGCTAAATTACAGCAACACTAACAGGAGGAAAATTAAACTACACCTGACCAGCAGGGGGTGCTAATGCACAGTTTTAAAATCAATACAAACATTTTAGAAAATAAAGCAGAGTTTGATCTAACTCGAAAGGGGGATGTCCGATCTCATGTCATGTTCGACCTCCACGTGTTTGAGCTACAATATGGGAAAAGACATGGACTCTTCCAGCAAAGCTCGTCTAGTCTGTGCACCAACAGCTCATGAACTAGCAACAAGCTATGCGTGTAACTTTAACGTTCATGATGTATTTACCTTTTCAACTCAGTAAACTGTTTGGTCAAGCTATAATCTCATTTAAAAGTAGAGAAGTGGGGAGTAATATACTGTTGACGGTGTGAGCAGCCATTATATGATGTCATATCCTGAAATTGGAGTTAAGAAATCCTTCCCAAATTTCCAAGGTGGAATTCCAAATTGGGGGTGTTTTCATAGTTTTTTTTTTTCTTCTCCTTAGACTACACACCCCTGTTAAAATCACAGGTCAGATCTTTTTCTACTTTTAATGTGATAAAGAAACTTGACATGATTTATGGCTAAATCTTTTACATCACCGCAATTTTAACAGAGGTGTGTAGAATTTTTATAACCACTGTAGGTCAGATACTCCGAATTACAGGCTTTAGTCGAATCCAGAGCAAAAATACCTGGTAAAATAATATGACTTATTGTCATGGCGTATTGTCTGGGAAATCCATTATGCATAAACACACAACCAGCAATCAAGTCCCTGGGACATAATGCGACCAACATGAGCGAATGCAAACAGACCACTTCTTCTTTTACAGAGCCACGTATCTGCATCGACCAGAAGCTGCTTAATGGGACCATCCCATGACGGATTGAGCTGCAGGAACATCCACTGTATGATCACAAAACAGAGAAAGGGCAATTAAATAATACGAATATGACTTGACAAGCTCATTTAATGGCTCGTTAAAGTCGGGAAAGACGAACCTTCTTCAGAGCAGTGTACACGTCCATCTCCACTTGCATGACAAAAAGATCTGATGACTGAATCAGCTGCTCGATGATTTCAACCCTTCATAAATGCAAAAAAGTTAAACATGCGGAATATTTAATCAAGGTTGCAATGTGTGAATTAAAGAGATGGACAGATACCCCAGCTCCTTCATGAGGTCCACATTTTGATGGGTCATCAGGTTATTGAGCAGCCACTCCAAACACCTAGAAAGCACATAAACACTCGGATTATAATGATATGTAGAAAAAAGAAAAAAGAAAAAAAAAAAAAAGAAGAAGTGACTCATAATGGAAAAAATGAAACTGACTTCTTTGTGACAGAGTCCAGGCCGTACATGTTAGCAGCGGCATAGAAGCCACACACCGTCTTCACACTAATGTTCTCCTTCATGGTTTCACCACACTGCTGGATTAGCCCATCCTGCACACACACACACACAAACACACAAACACACACACACACACACACACACCATAAAACAGAATCAGTTATGGAGATTATGAATGATGCCATGGCATGACTTGATTTGTGTTTAGATACGAACAATTACATAGTAAAAAAGCTAACAACCAGCTAATGATCTACACAGACAGTGGAATATTATTTTATAATTTTCCTGCTTGGAGGAAATATAAGAAAGGCAAGGAGACATCAAAAGGCTGTTCAAGGGCGCTTACACACCCATCAGACAATTTTCCGAGCCTGAATCAGAGTGAAATTTATACTTCTGGTTTGTTTACAATTTGTTTTGTTTTGGTGTCACATGGCACAGAATTAAACAAATGAAAATGCAAAAAAAAAAAAAAAAAAAAAACCATTGGCTGATGGGCATGTAGGGCTGAAAACGTACCATAAAACCCACTGATCAGAAATACAGAGATGGAAAACAGTAAACAAATCTTTGCCATGTGTGAGTAGAGATGATAAAAATCGCCCAAGCACAGAGAATACGGAACGATCACTAAATATATTCAAAAATATTTGGTGCATCACATCCAGGGTGTATTCTTTCTTTTTGTTCTGTCCAACTCTTCACATGGCATTTTCTCAGTTTGTACCTCATGGCTCAGTCTAAAAAAACCACACACACACAACACATGGCATGTCTGGCTCATGTCCTGCATTGAGTTGATTCAGAGTTGAATCACTTTCTCACTGCGCTATACTTCACTTGGAAGAGGATGAGTGTGTGTGAGTGTGAAAAGATGCAGAAACTTTGACAGACACACTCTGCACTACAGAGGAAACTCACTGTACAGTACAGTGTGGTTGAAAATCTGTTCTAATCAGAGACATCTCTGTTTGGCACCTATGCAAGAAGCGAAACTAAATTCAGTACGGATGCGTGAAATGAAGGTCATATTCATGTATTAAATGTATGAAAATCTTAGCTTCCTGGTGAAATAAAGCGCACTGACCAGCTGGAGCATGCAGGCAGCAGCCAGGATACTGACAACTCGGCTGGGTTTGATCAGAACGTCGTCCCTGTAGAGGGAGCCAAACACCACCTGAAGAGCTACACACACACACACACACACACACACACACACACACACACACACACACACACACAATCCAGCTTCCTGATTCAGCACTGACAGCACAGAGAGAAGACTGTGTAAATGTAAAACACACAGTGTCTTCCACTTTTACGCCGTCTCACCTTCTGTGTCGATATTCTGATCTGGGATCTCCAACTGGATGACCATCATGTTGGATTCCTTCCAGGAGCCACTGAACATGCTGGAGAAGTATCCCGACTGCACGGAGAACAAGACGGACGAGCGGGAGATAAAACACAGACACCAGGAACTTCATCATGGCAATTCAGAATATTAAAGACATGGAAAAGACATGCACCAATCTGACATTTTCGTATCATAATAGCTGAACATTTTAGCACAGTTTCCGATATTATAAATAACGACACGGGAGGATTATTTTGAATGTCGTCTGTGATTATTCCAAGTGACAGACTAACACAGTGGATAGATATCGAACCTAACACGAGCCAGACTTTTAATTTTCATTATATTAGTGGATTAAGTAAGGAATAAAACACTCGCAGGTGTGCTGTTATAGGAAAATAATCTGTGATAGAGTGGTGTGATGAAGCAGAGTTACTCTTACCACCCTGAAGTTGATTATTTTCCAATTACGGCACATCCCCAAGTGTTTTATTCTTTACTTATTTCACAATGATTTACCAACCATTAGAATTTTTTCATTTATTAATAAACGGCACATACTTTTTATCCATTTATAGTTACATTCAAGGTAAAAACAAGCTAATTCCTGTTATCATGTTCGTTATTACAGCTTAAAACAGCCCATCTTCATCTCTGTAGTGATAGGTACAAAGCGCTGACACTGGAGACTCCTTACATAAATGGTAAATAAATGTCTCCTCACAGAGATTACACATTTGTTTTTTTTTTTTTTGTTTTTTTTTTACAAATCTCTGTGTAAACTGTTACTACAGAAACAATAACGAATTAGAACAAGTGCATTAATATAAAACTGTGATTTGAAGCTGCACTACTGCCAGAGCTGCTGTTCTAGAAAATTAATCAACACCTACTGACCAATCAGAATCAAGAATTCAACAGCGCTGTTGTCATATTAGTAAGAGAGGGTGAAGAGTGCGCTCTACCTGACACAGGTAAACTTTGTGCAGGTTCCACTCCTGGCCGAGCGCACAGATCCGGATGTCGCTGTTCTCCCCGTTCAGGAACAGCGTCTGATAAATGTACTTAGACGTGCTTTTCAGCTTTTTCCTGTTATAGCAAAGAGAAAGCAAGATGAAAAGTAACTCATGCCAAAGATTATATCAGTTATTAATTCATTTACACATTGTTACATGAAACCATGTCATTTTACATCACTTTAATCCAGGAGCGTATTTTTATACACTGATGGAAGGCAGAAAGTCTCGACATGCTCGTAACACCAAGGATAGACAACAATACTGACTGGCATCTAAATGACTAAACATGACACACACAGTCAGGGGCAAAAGTTTGCACTCCCCACTGGGTTTTTCAATTTAATAATTATTTATTTGCCTCTATTTTACAATTCTTATACATAAGTTAAAAAAAACTGAAATGAAATGGAGTTATATGTTACAACACGTGTTAGGAATAACATCCAAGAGTGGCAAATATTACAATTAGAATTGTGCTCTGGGATTAATAAATTGATCCATCCATCCATCCATCCATCCTTCCTTCCTTCCTGGATTGTTTTTATTAATAGATCACTAGTAACACTGTAATATACACCATTTTATTATTTTTTTGATAATGAATGTAAAACCTGTGAAACCCAATGCAGTAAAAGTGTTTAAGGGCGTGCAAACTTTTGCACTTAATTGTACAGAAAGACTTTATTTCAGCATGTTTGCTAGCGCGGCTTTTGCTGATTTCATTTACATAATGATGAAGGTATAATGTTGACACTGTACCTGTTTCTCTGTTCATACTAGGACTACTTATAACGTGTGTGTGTGTGTGTGTGTGTGTGTGTGTGTGTGTGTGAGACCTGCACGGTGTGTCCAGCAGACTGTCCTCTTCCTCTGGCTCACTGTCACATTCGCAGTGTGAGCTTCGTTTCCTCTTCTTGCACTCACAGGCGTGTGTGCTTCCTGCACAGCGAGGTTGCGGCGTCTCGCTGAGGCGGTGGGGAGCGGCTTGAAAACGACTCCCGAGCGACCCCATCCTTCTCCGACCTGCCGAAAACACACACCGCCAAAACACCTGTGAGTGTATATGAGTGTACTGCACACCAATTTATCACACAAGAGCACTTCTGAGATTACAGCTACAACATCTGAACTCATTTTGACCTGATTTCCTTCCTCTATAAGCTTTAGGGTCAATGAGCTCCTGTGATGTGAGCTTTCAGGAAGAACTCTGTTCAGTATTCAACAGTGTGAACTTCCTATACAGATATCTAACACTTTATCAACATTATCAATGCCACAACACTGACACAACATCTGGAGTTCATGAACATTTTAAAGACAATTGTTGAAAATTTTATATCCATGTCTGTGACAGATGTGACATTTTCTGCATCACAGCTGTGACGTTTTCCCTGTTATGGAAGAGGCCTTTTTTCCCCATTACAGATGTGATGTTTACTGTGCTATTCTACTGTGCATTCTTTCTATTATAGATGTGACATTTATTTTGTCGGGGAAACGTGAGCTTTTCCTTGTCGGGGAAACGTGAGCTTTTCCTTGTTACAGATGTGAGGTTTTCCTTGTTAGGGAAACGTGAGCTTTTCCTTGTTAGGGAAACGTGAGCTTTTCCTTGTTAGGGAAACGTGAGCTTTTCCTTGTTAGGGAAACGTGAGCTTTTCCTTGTTAGGGAAACGTGAGCTTTTCCCTTTACAGATGCGAGGTTTTCCTTGTTATGGAAGCAGCTTCTTTTTCCATTACGGATTTGACATGTATTCCGTCATGGATGTGACATTTCCCCTTTTGCATTGGTGATGTTTTCTCTCTTTATGGATGTAACGTGTGTGAAACAATCCTTCAGACACCACAGAGATCAGCAATGCTGCATTAATGGCTAACTGCTGTAGGAGATGAAGAATTTAATAAAGAATAAAATATGCTACAGCACAACTCCAGCCTCAGTTCAGAAAACATACAGTAAATTATTTTATATTCAATAAAATAATCTGTGAACTGCTCTACAGAAACAGTGCCACGTGATCGGTTGCAAAACTGTTGCATTCCCATCATATCTGCTGGATTAATTACACCATTTCCTTATCAGTTCAGTCAGAGCAGTTAATACTGACTCAGGTGTGTAATATAAGTGAGTTCTGTTTAAAATGAGTTCTGTGTAGCTCTCCATGAGCAGCTATTTAAAACCTCCTGCACACAACAAGGGTAAATGTTGTTCATGTTAGGACTCGTTCTCTAAAGATGACCGACGGTTTCACTATGAGGTTGTTGGCTGCTTGGTAACAAGACTGAGATTAAGATTAGGAAGTCAGGTTCAAGGAAACGCAGGCCGTCTGAGAGCTACAAGCAGATATATAACAAATGACTGTAGTGACTGTAAATGAAGAACATGTACATCAGTGTTGCTGCAATGCTGTCCTGTAAAGGAAAAAATCACAAATACATCAATTTATTAAAGCATTTGTACTTTAAAAAAAAAAAACAACACACATGACCAAAGTCAAAGTAAATATTAACATAATGACATGCGTAGTGTTAACTTTGCTGGAATGAGTGATTTTTTTTCAGCTTGAAAGCATGTACACGTATAATTACTGCACTCCTAGTTCACACAATCATTAAATATATGGCTTATTAAAATAAACAGCATAACAAAGAGTTAAATCTACACACAGTTTTGCATATGTAGTTTCTGACTCGCACAAATTTCCTTTATAACCATATAAGCCACACTAAGTGGAGCGATAACACATTAAACCACAATTGTATTTTTTAAAACAAATTTCTCTCTCTCTCTATGTATACATAACTCAGCCATAACATTAAAAATCTGCCTAATATTGTGTAAGTCTCGCTTGTGCTGCCAAATCGGCTCTGAGCCGTCAGCGCATGGGCTCCTCAAGACCTCTGAAGGTGTGCTGTGGTATCTGGCACCAAGACGTTATGAATGGATGCACTTGGTCTAAAACAATGTTTAGGTAGGTGGTATGTGTCAAAGTAACATCCACATGAATGCCAAGACCCAAAGATTTCCAGCAGAACATTGCCCAGAGCATCACACTGCCTCTGCCGGCTTGCCTTCTTCCCATAGTGCATCCTGGTGCCATCTCTTCCCAGGTCAGCGATGCACATACACCCGGCCGTCCACATGATGTAAAAGAAAATGTGATTGATTACAGCAGGCCACCTTCTTCCATTGCTCCATGGTCCAGTCCTGATGCTCACGTGCCCACTGTAGGTGCTTTTGGTGGTGTACAGGGGTCAGCATGGGCACTCTGACCGGTCTGTGGCTATGCAGACCCATACGCAGCAAACTGCGATGCACTGTGTGTTTTGATACCTTTCTATCACAGCCAGCGTTAACTTTTTCAGCAGTTTGTGCTACAGTAGCTTTTCTGTGGAATCGGACCGGACAGGCTAACCTTCACTCCCCATGCGCATCAGTAACCCTTGGGCGCCCATGACCCTGTCGCCGGTTCACCAGTTGTCCCTCCTTGGACCACTTTTGTTAGGTACTAACCACTGCATACCAGGAACACCCCGCTAGACCTGCTGTTTTGGAGATGATCAGAACCAGTCTTCTAGGCAGCGCAGTTTTGTCAAAGTCACTCAGATCTTTACGCTTGCCCATTTTTCCTGCTTCCAGCACATCAACTTCGAGAACTTCTTCGATTTTTTCTATATTCCAACCCAAAAATCTCAGTTTCAAAGGCTAATATTGGATTTACATTTGATTTTATACTGAAAATTTACTTGGTTAAACAAAAAAGAAATGACTTTCCAACAGATTTTCTGTAAAAGCCTTTCACAGTGAAATAAACGTATTAATTCGACCATCGACAGTAAAAAGGCTAAATTTTGGTTTGATTTTAATAAATATGCAAATTTTATTTATTTTACATTTTAACACATTTTAATATGCATAAACACGTTTAATTAGATGAAGGCTGATTTGCAGTCATTTTTCCATGGAAAAAACACTTGCAAGGATATCGGCAATTAATTTCTGAACTGTAATATTTATTTATTATTTTTTAATTACCCTATTCACATGTAGTAACTTGTTTCCTTTTTTAAAAATACTTTTTTTCCCCAGATATTTGTTTACAGCTCATATAAAGTAATGAGGTGAACTGTTACTCTTGTGTCACCCAACAACAGCACTGGAAATGTAAATAACACACATCCCACAACATTTTTGTAATGAAGTGATGTGAATATGAATATGAATATGATATGAAGTGTAAGATGAAGGCTCATTCTCACCTGGAAATCCACTGGAGGAAGAAACACTGCGATGCTAATCAGGCTGCACTTTCCTCTCACACTCCAAAACACACAGCTACACCCGTCACTCAGACTTCTTTACAACTAAATTAAACATTTATCCATTCTGTAACAGTCTAACTTCTAATCACTGAGCTACACTGTTGTCTACATGTCTGGAAAACCTAAAGGTCGCTAATATTGAACAAAAGCAAACACCAACAAACACAACACTTTCTCTGTTGTTTTTATTGAAATGTGTTTAGCTTTGTGCTGCCACCTACCGGCCTGGAGAATGAACTACACCACCTATTATTTTAATAAATATGCTTTAAACAGTGTAGTTGTATAGTTTACATGAGTTTGCTTGAACTGTTGCTTTTTATCACCCTGTCACAGTATTTCTTTTTTTTGTTTTAATAAATCTTATTACTGTACTAATACTTTAACATTTAAATCTATCTATCTATCTATCTATCTATCTATCTATCTATCTATCTATCTATATGAATCAGAATCACCTTTATTGCCAAGTACCATGGGTTTACATGTACAAGGAATTTGTCTTGGTGTACTGGTGCTTAGTAATAACAGTAAAATACAAGAAATAATATTAATAAGGTAAACATTGTAAGGTAAGATAAGAAGGTAAAAGAGACTAACTTGACTCTCTATATCATATGACTGATCCCTGTCAATCATAACAATGTGTTATTTACTTATTTATTATTGCACTGATGATTTACAAGAAAGATCACTTTAGCTATAGTGTGCTTTATTTTCAAGAATCGAGGAATGATTCTGAGGAATCAACTCTGGGAATCGACTCCATATCGATTCCAACTCACTGAATCGCATTCACAAAAGACTTCAAAGTATATGGAACCAAACAGCACTACGCTATTTTCTCCCATTTTAATATGCAGTTAAAGTGTGTGAAAATGAAAAAGAAATGTTATAAAAGAAGTGTGCAAAATGTTTATATCGATTTCTTTTTTGTTTTAACATGAATACGTTGAAAAAAAAACGGAAAACTGTCAACGGTCAGTTGTACGGTACAATGGGCGTGGCTTTTCACCTGTCACCAGCCAATGAATTTCTACAACGCTGTCAAATTCCTTCCGGCTCTCTGGAAAACAACCTACCGGCGTTCCTACTGTGCGTTTTTTCCCCACCCGTATTCACGGACAGCCCCGCCTCTTGCTCTGTGATTGGTTAGCTCAGCCCATGACTGACCCCTGGGTTGGACAATTGAGAAGTCTTTTTTACGTTTCCATAGCAACAAAGAGAACACGACAGAACATTTACCAACATAATGAAGGTAAACTGAATAAAACGTGTTTAAAAACCAAACGTATTATTTAAAAAAATTCTTAATTTTTTTTTTTTATTATTTTACTTTATTCAAAATTCAAAGTTAATTTTTCAAACCAAAAATTCATTTATGGGCATTTATCTGGTCTGAATTTACTGTGTCCACTTTATTTGTTGTTTGGAATAACTGAGGTGTCTAAAAAATTATTTCTGACGTTTGTAAGAAAGCAAATTGTGTGAACATTGTATTGAACATATTCATGCGAGGACCTTTCCAATATGGCGGAGGCCGCGACGTATCTTTTCAGCTAGCGACAGTAGCGCTAGCCTGTTGGAATGAACGAAGGCGGGATTTGTCACAATACGGGTAGGAAGAAAATAAAGGGAGTTCAGGTAGTAATGCTGCCGTTTGACACGTAGGCCATCGGTTTACGTGTCCAAAGCATAGCCACGCGCCGTGATTTCAACATCCGGTGCACGCGGGCACAATGGCAGCAGGCACGAGCGCAGGTAAACAACTGCAGCGCACCTGGGAATTATAAAATTAACATTGCACATATGCACTGAATACTGTTATTTTATTAGCTAGCTCCTCTTTAATAACTTAATGACTAGCACATTAAATGATTTATTATGATCTTCTACATAATTTCCTGTTGATGTATTTGTGTGTGTTATTGAAAGAGTTGTTTATACACAGAGGATAAACCTGATATCATCTTACAGGATAATGTTCAGGGTAATTAAATAAGATATTCTTTTATCTTTCCCACTGATTTGCCTACAATCACAGGTGCTCCACCTACTAAGCAGCCCAAAGAGTCAGGTGGAGGAAATGGAGGAGGCCGAGCAGCCACAGACCCACAGGTCAGGAGCCGAATGCAGCGTCTCTTTGGCTTTGAGAAGGAGGATCTGTCCTCATGGCACCGCTTCGTCTGCCTCCTGAATCGCCCCACTGACCCGGCATCGCTCGGCATCTTCCGCTGCCTCTTTGGTGAGCCGGTGTTCCCATGATTTTAGACCTGATTGAGGTCTTTCACACTCAGGAAGCAGGAAGGACGTAATCTGATTCAAGTCCCCAATAAATCCACACATTTGCTTGAGTGTTGTGAAGTTTCTAGAAGGTTCTCCACATGGTCAGTTTGTCCAGTGGTTCTGTGTGGGGTCTGTGAAGCACAGCCAAGAGGTCTGACTGGTCATTTGAATGAAATGGGTTTAATCCAGACATCAAAGGAACACCCTGAAACACATCAGATATATTTATACTGAAATGTGCCGCAGACTCAAATAAACTAAATACAGCTTTGAGCAAACGTTCTGAGGTTTCCTTTGGGATTCCTCATTTCCCAAAGGAAACATCTTGGTTTAGCGCATCATGATTTGGTTCGAGGTTCCTTCTAGCTACTTCTTCCTCTCACAGGTGTGTAGTTGTGCTAATGAACACACTGCTGTGTTGTTTGCAGGTATGCTGATGGCCATGGACATCACGCAGGAACGTGGCCTCAGTCACCTGGACTATAAATACCTGGACGGGGCTCCTGTGTGCCGCTTCCCTCTCTTCAACTTCCTGGAGCCTCTGCCTATGGACTGGATGTACCTTGTCTATCTGGTGATGTTCCTCGGTCAGTGAGTTTATTTCTGCTCTTCCGTTTCAGTCCTGAAGGCCACAGCGCTGACAGTTTAACCCATTTTAACTCATGAGTTCTGTGTTGATCATTAACTCACAGCTATTAGCTAATGATCTCATTACTTCACCTTAATATCTGATATCATGTAGCGAATTCTGATGATGCCACAGCCATCCGTGGCCGGGAGCCCGGAGACAAACAACAAAAAAAAAGATTTAATTGATCTTCATTGTTTATTTATGGAGTATTGCTTGGAGTATTTTCAGATCAGATTTTTCACCAGCAGATTTATAAGTTCAGAAAGTCTAAACCAGTCCAATCCAAACACTGGAAAGGCCAAGCTTGTGTAGAGAGGAGAGAAGAAGAAGAAGAGAAGGGATGGGGAATAGATAAAAAGGAAAGAGGCCTACAGCAGGGTGAACCAGGGAGTGTTCTCACCTCTGACCTTAGTGTGTTCTGTCACTTCACTATGGAATTAGACATACGACATATGACATGCCCAGAGACAGTCCCAGGGATAAATCTGTACTATCAATGAGTTAGAGAGTATATACGATATGTAAATCACATTTATTATAAAGTTAGATAGTCAGAGATAAACATGAAACATTAGCAAAGGGTCATAGAGTTAAAGGCAAATACTCCTTCACTGGTTTTAATTACACTATGTAATACTTTAGCAACATTAGCTACCTAAATGCTGCACTAGGTTAATGTTAGCCAGATAAATGATTAGCTTGGCTAACCTAAACATTAGCCCTCTTATAAATAGCTAGATAGTGGATATGATACATGATGTTATATTGCTAGCAATCTAGCTGCCATTAGGCAAACTATTTTATTGAATGAATGATGTTTACCAACTACATATATTTATATAAAGCTCTAATTAATGTGGAATTTAATGGTTAATAGTCTTGACCAACTGAAATAATTACAATTAGACTTATGTGATAAGGATCTCGTGTCGTCATATTGGCCATTGTTCTAGTAAGATATAGCACTTAAAGAAATTGTTTTAAGCATTTGATTCATGATAGTTGTTTACCGAGGTGTCCTCTCAGCGAGAGCCTCTAAAGTGCAACAAGTTCGATAGCAATGTAGCTACCATGAGACACACTAATTTAAATTTAGTTCTGTGTTTAAAACTATTAAGTAAAACCTATAACAAGCTAGCTTACTTCAGGAAAATGATCTAATCATGTAGGATAAGTAAAATAAGTAGCTAAGTTCACTAGCTAACATGAGGTAAACGAATTTAAATTTAGTTCTGTGTTTAAAACTATTATATAAAATCTCTAGCAAGCTAGTTTACCTCAGGAAAATTATTTAATCATGTAGGCTAGGTAAATATGTAGCTAGGTTTGCTAGCTAACATGAGGCAAACTAATTTAAATTTAGTTCTCTGTTTAAAACTGTTAATTAAATCCTCTAACAAGCTAGCTTACTTCAGGAAAATGATTTAATCATGTAGGCTAAATAAAGGTAAAATGTGTAACTAGCTAACATGAGGCAAAGTAATTTAGATTTTGTTCTGTGTTAGTTCAGTATTTAACCAATACTATTAGGTAAATCCTTTAGCTAGCTAAGTTTGCTAGCTAACAATAGACTAATTATTATATTGTAACTTAAAGAAATAGCTAAGCTTTATAACAATCTAGCTAATATTAGGCAATGTTATTGTGTTATCAGTAAAATAACTAGTATTTTATGCAAGGTGCTATATGGGAGAAAAAGCTAAGTGGCAATGTCATATGATCAAGTGTGCAAATGGCTGATCAAATGAAATGTAACCACCAGAGTGTGTGTGTGTGTGTGTGTGTGTTACACAGGCGCTGTTGGTATCATGCTTGGTTGTTTTTACCGCCTCTCCTGCCTCATGTTCATCTCCACCTACTGGTACGTTTTCTTCCTGGACAAAACGGCCTGGAACAATCACTCCTACCTCTACGGGCTCATCGGCTTCCAGTTCACGCTGATGGATGCCAACAGATACTGGTGAGATGATGGACGTAGATAGAAATCTGTAACAGATTGTAATATTTTCTAATGTCTCCTCTGTCTCTCCTCCACTGATTGAAAGGAATCTCATTCCTATTCCTAGTAAAGTCATGTTACAAAAGCACATTGTGTGTGCTACGCAGGTTCATAGAAGGCACATTGTTTAAAGAGTCACTTAACATTATTTATTAAAAGGTTATATTTTGTGAGGAAAAAATATGCAGGATTGTCTCACTCTCACCTGCAAACTTCTTAATCCTTCCTGTGCCACTAGCTGCTGTTCCAGGTAATAATGCATTCTAGCTCTGAGTGAATTCTAGCGTTGTTGAATTTCTGAGAAGGAAATCTCATTCATGGGCTTTTGTGCTGGTCTGCAGGTCAATCGATGGACTCCGTAACCCTAGGAAGAGGAACGCCCATGTGCCGTTGTGGAATTACACTCTGCTCAGAATGCAGGTTTGTGTTTCAGTAGATTAAGTTTTATCAATGCCACTCCTCATTACACTGACATGACATGTATCATGTGATTTTGTAATGCGGCATTTTTATCTTCTAACATGATACATAAAAATTTTTTCATTTGCTTGACAGATCTTCATAGTCTACTTCATCGCTGGGGTGAAGAAGCTGGATGCTGATTGGGTGGAGGGTTACTCCATGAAATATCTGGCTCATCATTGGCTGTTTGACCCTTTCAGGTGAGTCAGATAACATTCCGGCCTTTTTGTAAAGCTCAGAATAAGACTAATAATTTGAAGTACCACTGAATATGTGACAAAGATCTATGCCCTGCTTCATTACTCGTCAACTTCCACTTAAAACTTGGAACACATTAGTGACACATTAGCTGGGGAGGGAAGAATGGGAAGCAGGTTTAAAAATAGGAATGTGCTTTCCCTTGCACTGGAAAAAATGGCTGAAAAAAATGTCTGGCACTTTTTTCAGATACCAAAATGAAATTGCATCAAATCACAATGAGTTCTGGGCACGTTCTGCTCCAAAATTGTATATTTATGTGGACTTGCTCACACACCCATCTAAGTGGTCAGTTTAATAAACTTGACTCAGTCAAATGCAGTGAACCCTAAGATGGCGTTCCCACTAAGGGGAAATGGCGAGGACATGTTAAAAATGGTACTGAGGTGGGTCAGCAGTGTACAGTAAAGTAAAACGAGAAGAGAAGTAAGAAGAGAAATATAGTGAATGTTTCGTGTCTGTTTGCGTCTTTACTTTTGTACATCTTTTTCATATGCATTTGTGATGAGGGAAAAATTCTGTACCTTTCATTTTTTGTTAAATGTTAAACTGATACTTTAATATGTTTAAGATGTTTCGTTGCAGTTGTAGGGATTTTGCTTGTTCTCTTCTGTTCAAGCCCACTATGAGCTGATCAGCTGATTTCATCCATAACAGCATTAAAATATGAATCGCTCTTTGTTTTATTAGGGTGATCCTGCCTGTGGAGTTGGTCAGTCTGATGGTGGTCCATGGTGGCGGTCTCATCCTGGATCTCACGGCTGGTTATCTGCTGTTTTTCGACGCCACCCGTCCGTACGCCATGTTCTTCGTCACCTACTTTCACAGCATGAACTCGCAACTCTTCGAGATCGGTAGGAGGCTCAACACAGTGGGTCACATTCATATAGATTCGTATATACAAGAGTTGCTGCTGTTTAAGTTGCAGCACCTGTTAGAGGGGAAAGACATATTTTAGTGTGGAAAATAAAAGTGATGGCTTTTAATCATCAGAAAATAGCTACTTGATCTATAGAGCACTTTTCACAGCGGACAGCAGTAATGTGCAATTCAGTATCATGTACAATTTATCATTTAATCATGAGTTTAATCAGGTCTGTTAAAACAGATGGCCAACAGTTTAATGCAGTTCTAAGATTAATATGATCCATTTTACTTCTTTATATAATTATATTAAAAGATATGATGTTCGGCTTGCTTGAGAGAAATAAACATATCAGAAATGATCAGTGTTTCTGGATCTGAAGCAAAAGCGGTGATGTTAGTGACATCCAGTTCCCTCCATGTCTCATTTCAACTCTACACACACATCTACGTACACGTGGGACAGGATTTATACAATATATATTAATATAAAGCTTATAATTGAGAAAAGTAGAGTATATTGAGTATTTTCAATACATCTAAAGTAGCCATAAGCCTAATTCTTCTGATGATGCTCACATAATTTTTTTTTTTAACCCATGCAGGAATGTTTTCCTACACTATGCTGGCCACGAGTCCCCTGTTCTGCTACGCTGACTGGCCCAGGCGCTTCTTCAGCCACTTCCCAGAGTTCCTTTGGCCCGTCCTGCCCATGGTGACTCCGCCTCCTCAACCGAGCGCCTCATGTCTGTATCCCAGTCTGTCAAGCAGCTCAACTGAGCGAACAGACACGCAGACAGTCCCTAAACCCACCAAACAGCGCCTCAGACACAAGATGGCCGCCATCTTCACCATTGTGTACATCGCGGAGCAGTTTTTCATGCCATATTCCCATTTCATTACAAAAGTAATTTCTTTCTGTCTTAATGATGTGTACTGTCTGCTTTTTTATTTTTTGTTATACACTGAGCAAAGGACATTTAGACTGCATAGAGTCATGTCTGTGCTCACTTGCGTTTTATTCGCAATCTAATAAACCGTAACACATCAGATGTTATTTCAAATGCTGGTGTATTTACCTCTGGCTTCTCTACAGGGCTACAATAACTGGACTAACGGGCTGTACGGCTACTCGTGGGACATGATGGTCCATTCTCGTTCCCACCAGCATGTTAAAATCACCTACAAAGATGGAGTAACAGGAGAAATCGGCTACCTCAACCCGGGGGTAATTTTCCCACTATTCGCTCCATTAGTGAAACACATGGATTCATGGATAATGTGTACAAGCTGAAACAAATGTTGCATTTGTTTTTGATAAATTAATTACTAATACTAGATTCAGACTTTAGGACCGCACCGTACATAACAACACACCTGCTGACTGTCCACTTCCTTCCAGACCACGCTGTAACAGTGTAATTTGGTACACTGCAGGTTTTCACACAGAGTCGGAGATGGAAGGATCACGGAGACATGCTGAAGCAGTACGCCACCTGCCTGAGCCGCACTCTGCCCCGCTACAACATCAGCGACCCCCAGATTTACTTCGACATCTGGGTGTCCATTAACGACCGCTTCCAACAGAGGTAAGGATATAAGGATTAAAAGAGGTAATTTTTATAGCTATATCTTACTCGCTGTGCGCTACAGGTGAAACCATGGCAACTAGGAGTAAACTAAAGATAGGACCACAAACCAGCCACTACTGTAGAGTGATCTGAGTGCTGTCGGTGTGAACGCAGCATAAGGCATAACGCAAATGTTGGGGGGGGGAAAAAAGATAAGACGACAAAGCAGTCTGAAAAACAAAGGGCAACCAGATAAATTTGACACAGATACACATACTCTGAGATTTTGACCAAATACGTGACTGGCTTCAGAAATATGACCCAAACTCAGCAGAAGATTAATAATAGAGGATTGTGTTGTATTTTTTCTGCTCTGACTGTAGGATATTTGACCCCCGTGTTGATATCGTGAAAGCAGACTGGTCTCCGTTTCGTACCAACCCGTGGCTCATGCCCCTGCTGGTCGATTTGTCCCCGTGGAGGAAGAAGTTTGAGGAGATTGAGGGGACACTGGACAACCA
Source organism: Pangasianodon hypophthalmus (assembly GCF_027358585.1). Taxonomy (NCBI): domain Eukaryota; kingdom Metazoa; phylum Chordata; class Actinopteri; order Siluriformes; family Pangasiidae; genus Pangasianodon; species Pangasianodon hypophthalmus. The sequence goes on along the minus strand of NC_069726.1, from coordinate 20,851,305 downwards.
GACTGAGGTGGTCTTTATAGCTGACTTCCCAGGTACGCACTAGTCTCCATACTCCATAAGTTGCTCAGGAGTATGATATGCAACCTTTTAGAGGAATATATATATATATATATATATATATATATATATATATATATATATATATATATATATATATATATATATATATATATGTCTCTGTGTTGTATGAGTCACATGAAAGGTATGAGGTGTCTTACCATGCGAGGCTACTGTAACTACTGTAAATGCTGTAAAAGTAGCAGGCCGATCATAAATACACTAACAAATGATTCGGTTACAATAAGGCTAGTGCTGAAATGCTAACGTACAGTATATAAGCCTATGGAAATTTAGGCTATTTACTAAACAGTATTTCAGTGTTTTTTTTTTTTTTTTTTTAACCTGATAACGCACCTTCCTGCTATTTGCATCAGGGTGCTGGAGCACTGTGCTCATTGCCATTGACCTTTGACCTTTTTGGCATTACGTTGGCAGGCCTCCATCTAGAGAACTACGTGAGCGAGGATCTGGGGAACACCAGTGTTCAGGTCCTGCAGGGCAACGTGAAGGTGGAGATAGTGGACGAGAAGAAGAACTACACACTCACTCCAGGAGAAAAGATGCAGGTAAAAGCAGTGGACACAGACACACACACACACACACACACACACAAACACACACACAATATAATCAGACCCTGAAAGCTGTAGATGTCTAACTAGAACAGTGAGAACACCCCTTCTGTCTTATTCACAGTAACAGCATCCAGTAACGTAAAGAAAATATGACACAGAATATCTGCATATACTTTACCAGCTTTAGCTGAGGCTAATTATCGTCTGATAGATGTGTAACCTTATCTCTGTGTACGTAGCTTCCTGCTGGAGCATATCACAAAGTGTACACTGTGACCGATATCCCGTCCTGCTACATGTACATCTACGTGAACACCACAGAGGCGGCGCTGCAGAAGAACTTCACCAAGCTTTTGGAGCTTCAGGAGAAAGTCCGCAACGGGACAGGTCAGTGCTCGCAGCTCCAGTGAGAACTAAAGGAAGGACACCAAACATTTATTAATATGGCATTTCGTAGCATTGTGCAGAATGTGGCCCTTCCTTTAGGAGACTTTATTAGTGAATTAATTTGGATCGTAGTGTAGTGCATTAGGGAAATGACTAGACATATGAACTGATAATGAAAATAAGACCTACAGTGATTATTCATTGAATTATGATAAATAATGTAGATTTAGCATGGATCTTAGCTCTTCAAATAATTTTATTGAAATGCTTACAGTGATTCCTAAAAAAACAATGTAAAAAATGTCTGTTTTATGCACAATTCAAACCGTCTTTTAGAGACAGAGCCTCTGCCCCCAGAGCTGCAGCCGCTTATAACCGGTCTCGATGACGAGGGGTCAGAGATCAACGCCACAGACCCGCTGGTACGGCTCTTCCTCAAGCGCCAGAAACGCATGCAGGATGCGAAAAAGCGACGAGAGGCGCCCATGCTTGAAAGGTTCAACCGATTCACCACGAAAAAATACTACATGATCCGACGAGGGTAAGATTGTTTAGATAAACTTGTATTTTCATTACCTAAAAACATTCAGTCTGTTTTTATCCTTACCCAAAAACAGATTTATTTAATAAAAGTTTGCCCTAAACCTATAAATAAATAAGTTATCACAGAGCAAAAGAGAAACAGCCAATCAACAGATTCTCAATATGGAGGCTCAGAACCCATGGCAGTTCAGTTAGCAGTTGATGCTAACAGTGTAATTTCAGTCTTACTGATTCTTTTCATAATAATTTACCAACATGTCTGAGGAAAACATTGATATTCCTGATAATTGTCTCATATCCACTGTCACTGTGCCTTTACATTGTCCAAATAGAGACTTAACAACTGTGTGCTAACTACTGAATTGTTATTATTAGCTATCTTATGCTTGGCATCCATGTTCCCTAGTTGCCTAGCAACGGTGTTTACGCTACTTTAAATACTTGAATTATTTAATACGTGAATCTTTTTTTTTTTTTTTTTTCAAAGAATAATTAGTTGTATATTTATCTGACTTCATAAAAGATCTAGTCTAGTCTTTGACGTCGAGGTGGTAACACATTACACTGCCCCGTCGTTATTTATTTTCCTATAACAGCATTTATAGGAAAACTTACTTGTATAAATAACCTGGAATGTATGCAGAACATGATAAGAAACAGCAGATTAAGCTGTAGCCTAAGCAAAAGTGTATTAAGTCACTGAGAAAAACCGTTTGGAAAACAAGCTTCTGGTCCAGAAGACTTGTTTGTGTTTGGATGTGCCTATGGTCAGTCGTTTTATAGACACTCTATAGGCCACAGGAGATCCAGGCGGCGGAGCTTCATGAGCATGAGCAGAAATCATTCAAATGTCGAACCTACCCAACCATTAGAAACCTAATCATGGGGAAAAAAGACTAATCTTATCTACTGTACCTTTAAAAGAGATACAAAATGATGCTTTGTCTCATGTAGGTTTCTAATGACGGCCATTGCGATGAGAAACCTGGTCTTCGGTTTGCCTCCTCTGGAGCAGCTCAGGAGGGAAGTGGACTACGCCAACATGAAGGCACCCGAGCCAGACATCAACCAAATCGAGCAGCTCAAAAACGAGATGGGACACGGGGAGCTGTGATACGATGCACTGCAGCTACCAAAGGTGTTAGAAGATCCAAACATTTGGGAACATTCCAGATGAGTCTGTGCAAAGGCTTACGGTTATAATATTGTGTTCAAATTTCGTTAGCAGAACACAAATCCAATCTGGAGTTTGTTTAATTCCTGCATTGCTCTTTCAGAAAATGAAATCAGGTACAATGTTACTGAATTTGAAGTTAAGGACATCTTAACATTAAATTATCCCCCCCCCCCCCCCCCAACACTAACTGTTACACACTATGCAAACTAAACCATGTATTATGTCGGGATAGATGTATAAATCTTATTGTGCTGCTGTATTTTTATCCTTCAATAAGCTTCCATGTGGTTTAGCTGGTTTGTTTACACGAGAAATCCCCTTGAAGCAGTTAATGTGAGTGTGTGTCAGATGATGGAATAGTGTGAAAAGAAGCATTGGTGAACAAATTTTTAATATACAAGATAATTTTTTTTTTAATAAAAACAATGAAGCATAGTGTTCATCGTTCTTTAATGGGTGTGAATAATCGGATATATGATACCTGGCAACATGCAACACACAATCAGTTAATTTTTGGCTCTATACCTGGCTTTCGTTCATGAGGACGCTGTGTTCACTCTCAAAAAAGGTTCCTCAATGGTTCTTTGAATTTTTAACAGTACTAGGTTTAAAAAGAATGCACACTTGGAGCCTGATAGCGAAACCTCCACTGCAGGACTAACTGCATTTGTTTTTTTGTTTTTTTTTATTTCTTAGAAAAATATTCAGATACATTTTAGATAGAGGCTGATGCACATTAGTGTTATTTCTATCCTATATTTATTAGAAGAGCTGGACAGGCCACGCCCACAAGCAATAAACCTGAAAATTACATCGGATGTGTCCTTTAGTTAAGGAGATTAAGGCAATCCCATAATCCCCGCTTTATATAAAAGTGAGATGGTTTTGTAATGACATGAGAAATATGTTTACAATGTGATGTGAATCATTTTTACGGTACTTTTTACATGATCTTTTTAATTTTACAACAAAAAACAGTGACACGGCACGTTTTTAGAACGTACTATTTTATTGCTGTTATTTTTTTAAATATATTATACAGTTTCATAACAATCATACTTCTGTCTAAAGTGCTTTACACAGGGTTCAGAGTCGATACTAACCAGGAACCCCGGGCTTCTGAGTATCATGGCACATAGTACATACATACATACATACATACATCAATCACAATGTCACACATGTCAGAAATGATCAAAGAAATTGCCCAAAATGTTAATTTTCAACCAAAACAAGATGTCAGCTATAAATACAATGTTAAAAGTTGTTAGTGTCATGTCACATTTTCAGACAGCTCGACCAAGTTTCAATCCAGTACATCGTGAACTAGTGTTAACACATGCAATTGTTTCAGTTTTAATGAATCGATGCTGACATATTATTAGGGTTGGATGAAGTAAGGAATAAAACCCTAGGGGCTATGCTGCTATAAGAAAATAACCAACAGCACAGTGGTGTGAAGAAGAGTTACTGTTACTGGCTCAAAGTTGATTAGTTTCCTATTATACTCTGTCCCAATGTGTTTTATTCCTTTTGTACTACAGCAATTTTCCAAGTATTACAATTTTTTATTTATTAAATAACACCACACTCAGTTTTGTTTATATGTTGTCGATAGTCTGCAAAACTAAGTTCTTTCCTGTTATCCCTTACGTTATAGCAGCTATAAAGGTTTTCTCACCAGGCTCCCCCTTTTTTTTTTTTTTAAGACCACAAAAAACAAACAAAACAAAACAAAAAAAAAACCACAAAGTCCTCAGTCCTGAAGACAGACTATTGGTACACTGTTACAAAATGCTGACACTGGAGACTCCTTCCATAAATGTTAAACATCTCATAGAAAAATTCACCATATGAACAATTACACACATTTTTAACCCATTTATGTGGAGCGTCTGCTGTACAACTCCCTGTTGATTAGCTGTTACCATAGAAATGAGAACATATTAGTACACACACATTAATATAAACCCGTGTTTCGCAGCTGCACTAGTGTCTGCTGTTATAGGAAATTATTCAACACCTTCTGACCAATCAGACTTGAGAATTCAACAGCACTGTGGTATAAGACAATATAAGAGTCACAGTATATGATACTTTTCTCAGGATATTGTCGTGGGTCTCGTCAAGTCTGTCTAGAACTGACCAACTGAGCTGTTTGGCCAAATATTATGATGCATACTATATGTGTAAGAGCATCACAATATGCCACACTTGTCATATCAGCCACCCCTACACACTACATACTGTTTAGTACAGTTGTGAACATAATTGTCATGAGTCGATGCCTGATATTCGGCACAATTACACCTAAAGGAAGGATTCAACAAGAAAACCAATTGTACTTTTTTTATTTCCTTCAAATGTAGTCAATCAGCCAAGAAATGTTTGCTTCTCTAGTTTTGCACTGGAGCTATGATGCTATTGTTGCTAACAAGTAATGGCCAAGTCTTCATATACTTGCTTCTCACGACTGCGCAGTATAAAAAAAAAAAATCATAAATGGCAATATTACTGTCTATTTATAAAAGTTTAAAGAGGAACTATATGATCTATCTACCTACTATCATCTTCCAGTTTTCTGCTACAGCTCTAAAAGGTGCAGAGAAAAGTGATTCCAGTTATCCAACATGGCCGCCCTTATAATATTCCAGTGTTCAGCTACATGGGAAGGCGTTGCTCATCTTTATATGCTGCTTTCGACTCGAGGTGACTTGTAATTCCCAACCTCCAACCAAAGAAAATGCCTCCTCAAATTGAAATTCCTAGTTGTCAACTTGGGATGGTCTTCTCAACCACGAGTTATTTCCTAGTTTACTGCGTGACGTCAAATCGACATGGCTTCTCACAGCATCAAAAGTAAACAAAGTAGCACTTCTTACCTTTAAATAAATTATACAAATATTTGTTTTAGAGCAATCAACATACAGACATATTCGCTTGTTAAATCTATATCACTGACTATACAGTTTGCAGTTTGAGGAGAATATACACTATTCATCACAATTAGCTCGCTAGGTTGTTACTAAGAAAAGACGAACAAGGAGGCGTCCATGTTTTTTTCCCCCCCCACTTTGTGTCGAATGCACTGAGGTCACAAAAATGACATCAAGTCAAATACTAAAAAAAGCTACTTCATAGCTCCAAGAAGCAAACAGGTGACGCCAAACACGTCTTGGCTGACTGGCTATGTTTGGGGTAAATTATTATTATTATTATTATTATTTCCCAAATGTTCTTTTAGAAGCGTAAATTTGATTGCATGCACCTCAAGTGAACGAAGAAGGAAGTGAATCCTGTCTCGCTGAGTCTCACTTAAAACCAAGCCCTATTTCTACCTCATGTAGTGCTGGACATCGAGACCAGTAAACTATACACTCAGATAAACTTCTCTTTCACAGTTTCTAGCAGCTGCAGTAATTAATCAGAGATTCTTGAGAGTTCGTGATTAGTTTCCCTTCTTCATAAATGCCATGACTGGTGATACAACAGTTAAGGTAAGTTTTCCAACCTTGTCAGTGGAAGAATGTTGAGTATAAAGGCTCAGTGAACACTCTGCAGTTGTTAAAAGTAGTTTGGTTCAAACAGGAAATATTTCACCTCTCTACGGTCAGTATATCCCTCGCTATTGAACAGGTACGGGTCATGAGTTGTAACAGTTAGGCTATATTAATGATCTGTAAATGAAGCACCTTTTTTTTTTTTTTTTTTTTTTTTGAAAAGGTCTGACAGAGCTGGGTGATAATCAATATTTAGCAATACCATTAAATCTGGTACTTTTTTTTTTTTTAATCTATGAAATTTCAATATTGTCAGTTGGTCAGATGAACTCTCGGAGGTCAGATACAATCTTCCACACATTGCCGGCAGCCAATCGCAGCATGCCTGGGGAAAAAACTGGGACTGGTTAGATGCACCGACCAATAAACCCAGACAAAAGGCGGGGCTTCTTGCATCGTGAGTCTAGTGCTATTCATATAAAAGCCAAATGTTGCTGTTTAATCTACATCTACATATCTTCTGTATATTTAAAGGAGCAGTTTGTAATATTTAGCGCCCTCTGTTGTCTGTAAGGTGAACAGCACTCACAGTGAACACATTGCCAGTCGTTTCCCTCTCCTCATCAACCAACACCAGTCTTTCTGCTGCAAGTATGTTTGCCTTGTGAGTTACGTTTTAAGGAAAAGGCTGAGCAGCTCTGTTCAGGCCAGTGGGCGGAGCAAAATTCTGGACCAGGATAAATGTTAACAGAAATGTAAAATAAAGAAAAATCCACTGAATGCTAAAATTGCAAATTATCAGTATTTCGATAAACCTATATCTTAGATGATGTTTAAAAATGTTTCTAGACTGTGAAAAATATCAGTAAATAATTGAATAGTTTAACTGAATAGTATTAATTTGAATTTTTTTTTTTTTTTTTTTAAATCACCCAGCTCTTCTCTCTGACGTAGTAAAGATTTTTCACAGCACAATGTAGCACAATTATGTCAGTTTGTTTTTTTCTTGGATGGAACAAGAAGACTATTTTCTTGCTCTATAAATTCACAATGTTGGGCCTTACAGATGCGCAAAAAAAAAAAAAAAAAAAAAACAACAAAAAAGAAAAAACAGAGTGTGGACTTTGTGACTAGATTCCTGTAGTGTTTGTGTAAATGATTAGAGTATAAAAGCCTCTTTGTCCATGAAACTGAGGTGTTATATTTTGGCTGGAGAGAGCGCTGGTCTACCTCGGCTGCAGGTCTGGGTAGAATATTCCATGAATCACGCCTTCAGTGACGACGTTCGAAAACGTGTCTGCAAATGAAAAGAAACAAATGTTTTGAGTGATGGAGTGTCACCCTGCCATAAACAACATCCCAATGCAACAAAGAGGAATAGATCAGTGCTGTCCTGCAAAAAAAAAAACAGCATCTGTATTTCAAAGACACTGTAGCTTCGTTGGTTAAAGGAACACTGATGTTTCAGTTTGATGGGAATTTAAGCTACTTCAGAACACAGAGCCATATCTTATGACATTAAAGGAAAACTTTAACCTGAAACACATTAAATATGTTCATATTGAAATATCTGTGATGTGTTTAGTGATTCTGGTCCTGATTCATTTGGGGTTAGTGCTGCATTTTCGTTACTCCGGGCATGATTCGGTTTGATTCATGATACTGGCTTCATGACGGCTCATCACGGCTTTGATTCAATTCTCAGAATATTTCAATAACAAAATTTGAATGAGAATTATGACTGAAAAGACACCTTTTTATAATTTCTAAATCATAAACAATGCAAAACTGTGCATTTTTGTCTGTATAAAATGAAATAAATCAAAGATTGCTTTGTACAGAGGTTTAATATTGTAAACAAAATGTACTATGGGTTCACCACATCTTAAAAATAAATAAAGTTATAAGTTCTCCCAAAATATTTTGATTGAATTAAAAAAAAAAAAAAAAAAAAAAAAAAAAAAAAAAAAAAAAAAATGTCTGAGCTAGGAACTTTGAAAATTTCCAAATGAAACATGAGCTTCGTAGCAGAACTAGAGCTCCAAAGTCGGCTAAAATGCCTGATCTCTGTGGCCTCTGGTGTTGTTTGAAAGATACCGAAGAGCTCTTTTTAACTGGTATAATGTGGGTGTGTAACCGCATAACGTATAATGCATGTTGGTTGTTGCAATCCAGAGCTATCAGGCTTCACAATGTGCAGATCGTTCAAGCTCTCCATGAAAGAACGCGATCACGTGACCAGCGTGTTCCCTCTCTATATTTTAAGTCTATGTTTTGAACATTCATAATTAATAGAATGCTGATTTCCATGATGTGAATCACACATTTCCATGATGCACACTGTCACATTTTTGCATCACAATGTGTCATGTCACAATGTATCGTTAGAGCCCTAATTAGTGTAGTAAGCATTTTTATTTTTCATGTTTGTACTGCCTCTACTTATATAGTCTAGTTCATTTATGGTCACCCTAGTTCTTAATTAAGGATAAGGATGATGGACATTTTAAGTGATATGTATATGTACCGTTAGTGGCAGGAAGCAGATAGGGGTCCCTCAGGAAGAGCAGGGCTGGCTGATGTGTCAGTTTACTGCAGAGGGAGAGAAACCAGAGAAAAATGGTATGAGGAAGGAAGGAAAGACAGAGAGAAAGCCAAGACATATGTGACTCATTGCAACATTTCCATTTCTGCCTGCGTCACATTAAATACCGTTGACGCTGCAATTTTGGACGCAAGGACATTTCCACATAGACCTTTTCCCCCACAGAATCACTATGCTTGACATCTGTTTAAATGCAGTAGTCTCTTATTGATTTATATATAGCTTAAATTATATTTCATACAATATAAAATTACAGCCATACCATGAGTCCTCGGATTCAGTTTCAAACGACCTGAAATCAAAAGAAGAAACCGGTGAAAAAAGAAAAAAAAAAAACTAAAGCTTGATAGATTCACAATGGCGACAGGCTTCTTCTCCATTTTCAAAATTACACACTAGCGGCGGCTCCTTACCCACAACTCTCGGCCTTTGGCAGGGACGGGAGGTGGCGGATGTTGAGGAAATCCAGAAATATTTTAGGAAGAACCTCGTTTTCCATGATTATAGTCTAGAGAAAAACAACACACATCTACACGGTCATCACAGAAAAGCAAGAATCAATAAGACAAAAAGCTAAATAAATTCCTCAAATGTCTCAAATGTAGTCATTGTTCAAGAGATGTTCGGGGCTCAAAGTTTGTTACTCAAGTTCTACACAGAAGCTAATGTAGCTGACAAGTAATGTAATGTCAGAGCTACCAGTTTAGCATCATCTAAACTTCACACACAAATCGTCACACTTTCCTCAAAAGGCTTCGTGGCAATGTTCAGTATCTAAAAACAGGTTTGTTTATTTGGGTTCTGATGCTGTATGACATCTCCAAAACTGGACCAAAAAAAAAAGAAAAAAAAAAACACAGCTAAAAATGGATTGCACAGATACATCAACATCAAACATAGGGAAAAGGCGTGGCCCCAAATTTGAACGTTGAGTTGTATAATGAGTGGTTGGGACTATAATAATATATTAAATATACTTAAATAGGTTGTGATTTAGACATGATCATGCTAATGCATAATGCTAAGCCTCATCAAACACCTCTTGGTTGATGATTTTAATGTATTCTTTTAAAATGACAGGCTCATGATGTCTTTTGGACATAATGATCAGGGCCCATGTATATAAAACATCTCAGAAAAATATACCCTCAGTCTTGTTTCCCTTAAACATTGATGCCGTACCTGAAGGTAAAGCTCAAGACCGTGTCTTCTCTGCTCCAGAACTTTGGGGATCCAGTTCCTCACGTGCTTTGATGGAAGCTCCGGAGGTTTAATGATCTTCTTCAGCTATAAGGAACCAAACAAATTCATCAGCTTGTGTAGTACTGCTGTGTTATTGTGTGAAGACTGAGTAATATTTACCACCATGAGCAGAAGTAGAGTAAAACCTTCATGTGTACGTTATCTGACCGTTTCTTTCATTTTCTGTGATAACAAAGGAAGTCTGTGAAACCATGTGCGAAAGAGCATGTCACAGACATTATTCACACACCCTCACTGATAATTATACACTGCCACACACTCCCAGTCAGCAGGCTGCACCTCTCATACGCTTCTAAGAAACAGTTTGGAGATTAAGCTGAAACCCAAAACAAAATTAAAACACACTAAAAACCTTAAACAATGTAAAATCCCCAAACAGTATGATTTAACCTGAGTAAACGAGTGCTTATCTCTCCGTCTGAGACGATACAAAGAGTCCCTCTGAGTTATGAAACATACATTTAAGGCAGTCGAGCCATTATGTCATGATTTGGAGCTGCTTAAACCATAGAATATAATTTAGGGTCGTACAAGGCTTCAATTCTAATGGGAAAACGTGTTATCTTTGAGGTGTGGGAGGCTACGTCTCCTTCTCTGCGACTCAGTGTGGGAAAGAGAAACACACAGTGATTAAGGTTCAATGTAGTTGCTACTGCCTTCCAACTTTTGTCTGATACACGCTGTTTTATATCCGTGCAACCCTGGGAGCCCAAAATCCCATCCAACCGTGCGTGTATGTGTGTGTGCTTTTAGAGCACTAATGCCGATCTGTAGTTATGAATGTTTGACATTGAGAACAATTATTTATTTTCCAGCTCTAACACACTGATCCTCAAAGCTCCATGGAGTGATTATGGTCTTGAGTAGAAAGTGGGGTCAACAAACCACTGAAAACAAACAAACAAAAAAAGTCCTGTTGAATGAAAAGACGATTGCCAGGCTCATGTCTTTATGCTATATTCAGCTAGTTTTGACCATAAAAGCAAATCCGAAGGTGGCTTTTGGGCCAGTTTAAAAAAGTCTGCAGCCACCAAGATCTTTGTTTTAAAGCAAACAATCAAAATTAAATCTAAACAACTTCTGCAAACTCAGGCTATGGCAAACAAAGTGAAAGTGTAAATGCAGATAGTGTATCTCTGATATCCAGAACCATTTCTGTTGTAGTGGGAACTACACAGATATAAAGGCGAATCAGGTCAGAATGCTTTGGCTACGATTCATTCAATGTGCTTCATCTGATGTACAATTGGAATGCCAGGTAAACTGTTTAAATGTGGAAAAAAATATTGCAAAGTTTGTGAGAAAGAAAAGGGGATCAGGGGGTGGATAATGTCCATCCCAGACTATGATTAAAAAGGTGTATTGTGGAAATTGCAAATCAGAAATGCGTGCGCACCACGGTTTCCTTCACAAAGACTGAGAAAAACAAGAAAATGTGACTCAGTTTAAAGTATTGTTGTGGGATTTTTTTTTTGGGGTGCTGGCAATCTTGAGTAACAAACTCCTGTGACATTAACAACCCATCAGACACTCCTTAAAGGAAGGGCCACAAGGCCACGTAAAATCTTCTGTGATTCATGATGCGTCATATTTTCAAAACTATCAGATTAAACAATTAAAGGTTAAAAAGACATCTGAAATGTGTATTTCACCAACATTGTTCCTGAATTAAAAATCTACGCTCAAAAGCAACAGCCACAAAAAAACTGTTGCTGATACTGTCTTTGTGAGCACTTGAACTCTGCACATGAACGCAGGTGTTTTCACCGGAAAACCACCAAAGTGCACTGCAGGTACAAAAAGCACAGAGGGACAGATGTACTTTACACTCCTGAGTAAAAATGAAAAAGCTCACCATTTTGTGCAGAGCATGAAACTCACTGTAGCGCTTCTCCACAGTGTGCTGCCGCCCGCTCGTTAACACCTCGATCTTAAAAACCTGACGGAGCCAAAAAAAAACAAACAAACAAACAAACAAATGAAGCCAATGAACGCAGCACGGGCTTTAGAGTCAATTCAACCGCAATAATACAGCATGAATAATAAATCTCAGATCAGAGCACGTGCACTGGTCTATTCACTGATTTAAATTCATTATCAGATTGGGTGTATAATTATAAAAATATGTATATAGATGTTTTTTTTAATTCCAAAACAACCTGAAAAGCAAAATGCGGGTTAAATAGGTTTATAAAAACTCACTGTGTAGCCTTTTTCCGACGCGCTGTCTTCTGAACGAAAACAAGGGATAGACACGGATACAGGATGCATTCTAGAAACTTGAAATATATATACTTATAAAATTCATGTATCAAATAAGAAAATAAGGAGTAAAATGTATGCCCTGGTGTCCCGTCGCTGGCTGTCAGGTTCAGTGGAAACTGGCGGGCGGCCGATACGAAAACAAACCTAGTGATACGGGAGAGTGCTCAGTCGCGCATGCGCAGTCTAGAGCACAGAGGACCGTTTAGGCAGCAATCGCTTTCGCCTGATTTTAAACCACACCATAGTGGTTTTACTCTGTGCATTTACACTATAGCAAAGAACAATTCTTTATCCGTAGTCACACAATAGCATTAATTAAAATGCATGTGAATAATAAAAAAAAATACATAGATACTTGATGCACTGAAATATCACTAATAAATAGGTTACATTCATTAATACATAAATGATATTAGTGTTTAAATACACTATATGGCCAAATATATGTTCCTGCTTTTGGTCTTATAATAATCTCCACTCTTCTGGGAAGGCTTTCCGCTAGATTTTGGAGCGTGGATGTGGGGATTTGTGTTCATTCAGCCACAAGAGCATTAGTGAGATCAGGCACTGATGTTTGGTGAGGAGCATTCGGTGTTCCAGTTCATCCCAAAGGTGTTCAATGGGGTTGAGGTCAGGGCTCTGTGCAGGACACTCGAGTTGTTCCACCTTAATCAACCTTGGCAAACCATGCCTTGAACAACCAGAGCAGTAGTAGCTCAGTGGTTAAGATGTTGGCCTACTGCTCAGAAGATCATGAGTTCAAACCTTACTGCTGGGTGCTTGAGTAAGGCCCTTAACCCTCAAATGCTCATTTGTATAAATAAGATAAATGTAAGTTGCCCTGGATAAGGGTGTCTGCCAAATCCCCTAAATGTCTTCATGGAGCTCACTTTATGCCCAGGGGCATTGTCATGCTGGAACAGGTTTGGGCCTCTCACTTCCAGTGAAGGGAAATTGTAATACTACAGCATACAGAGACATTCTATACAATCGTGTGTGTTCAACTTTGTGGCAACAGTTTGGGGAAGAACTATGGGTGTGATGGTCAGGTGTCCACAAACTTTGGCCATGTAGTCTATATCCAGCTATGTACATCTATCTAAAGATTATCCCAAACACACTGAAAGAACAAGCTACCTCTGCAAAAGAAAGAAGTCCCATATCCATCTCAAACCCTATCTGGATTTATATAATCACTAGAATTATTAGTATGTTTAGTCAATTTCCTCATTTGTGCATAAACAATGTTATATTTGGGTGTGATACCAGAAAAAATATCCAAAGAGTTTCAAAAACAGTAATGGAAGTAAAATATAAATCTCTCTGAGTAATGTATGTAATATTTTTAAAAAAATTTAAAATTATCATCTTGAAGAGGAACCCTGAGACTTCTTTAGGCTACCCAGGCCTCCACTTTATCAGAATAATAATCTACAGTTTAATAGAAGTACCTGTACTTTTGGTTTAATGGATTATAATCTTCTATTCTTCAAGTACAGTTCTGTTCGATAAAATGTTCTCTGTCAACCGACACTTGTGGGCGAGTCCTGAGCGAATCAATCTGAATGAATCTTTTAAGTGAAATGACTTGCAGGAATGAATGAATCAGAAAATTAGGTCAAAGTCGATTCATTGAATAATTTTGCTCTTTTTTTCTATTCTGGAGAACAAAAACACAAGGTATAACTGAAAACCGCAATGGCCACCCCTTTGAACACAGACTCTTTTGTATATCTGAGATTTTAAATAAAAAAATTCAATAAAATTCAATATAGACAACATATTCATTTCACTTAGCCATATGAGATCATTTAAGGTGTGTGTGTTGATTCTGGCATGCAGTTAGATGAAACTTCCTGGTGTTCATAAGCTGCCATTACGTGTTAGATACATTGGCGCCATAGAAGCAAAGTATATACACAAATCTTGCAGTTGGATGTCTAGGCTGATTTGAGGTAAGTGGAAAATCTGGGTAATGTTTAAACTCCAAACTACTCTTAGGACATTAAGTACATAAATTATTTTTGTAACAACTAAGTAAAACATTTTCATTTTGGACAAATACATGGATAGGATTCCAGATGAATAGTGTATTTATTGCTTTGGCTGTTCTAATGCACATAGCTCATGTGCCTAATTTGTTTGCTTTACTTGTTTAATGCATCCCTAACTATCCAAAGAAATGTTTCAGCCAGAATCAGAGAATGAAAATTGATTTATTCAAGTCATTTTCATGTAATACATGTCTTGCAGTAATATGAGCTTTTGTTAAATATCTTCTCAGAATAAACGAATATAGTGTCACGGACATCCTCAAAGAGCTGATTGTTGTCCGGCGTGGATCAGACAGACCGTTTAATCTACCTCTCTGTAAAGCTGAGTTAAACATGGCCCTATAGGTGAATAAACTGCACTCTCTACCAGAATGACCATTTTATCTTCAGCTGGAACATACTTTTTTTTTGTAAACATTTTATAATCTTTATTGAAAATATGTCTATCATCTTACATGAAATATCAATTCATTCAACAAAATGAACCAAAAGAAAAAAAAACAAACATAAAAGACAGAAATGTGTCTAAGCATCATCTTGGAATATGCGCTAAGTTTCAAAATGATTCTATCGAATATCGTATTCAGTCTTAGTCTGGAAATCCACTGCTTTTCTTCATGATGACTAAAGTTAACGTCTCCTCAGTCGGCGTTAACGTGTTGAAGTCGACCTGAACATGTTTTAATACCTGAAAGAGAGCAAATCACACCAGTGTTATTACAGTACTGGTTCTTTTAGTTGAATCTGCTTCAAACGCAACAATCCGGACTGAAGGGATTCCATATTAGACATTTCTGTTGGCATTATTTTCTAGGTTATAAGACTTTTTTTTTTTTGACCTTTAGAGATTTTATGCATATTTAATATAAGGTAGTGTCAAATACCTGAGATAGTAATTGTACTTTGGACTTTAATTTTCCTACATTTTCATTTTTATTGTTTCTTTCTTTCTTTCTTTCTTTTTTTTTTTTTTTTTTTTAAACACAGAACTTAAATTTCTGTATAAAGCACTTTGAGATTACGGCCCCAAAATACAATGTAAACAAATATTATTTATTATTATTATTGATATGTTATTTATAATGTTTATTTATTATTTTAATTCTAGCGTGCATCTAATGCCATATGCAAAAGAAATACTTTGTGATATATTGAAAAAATACCATGCAAATATATACTTATAAAAGTCAATATGTGTATTTTGCACAATGTATTTTATATTGTTAATAATAAAAATGATGATAGACACGACTTTCACATGTGCGAAATCACCATCAGAGCAGATGACAGCGTGGTGCAAATGCAAAAGTGGTGGCGTTTGGACGAATGTGTTAAGAGGTGTGGTGAAGCAATGAATAGCTCTTCTGTATTCAAATGTAAAATGATACAGTATG
Source organism: Pangasianodon hypophthalmus (assembly GCF_027358585.1). Taxonomy (NCBI): domain Eukaryota; kingdom Metazoa; phylum Chordata; class Actinopteri; order Siluriformes; family Pangasiidae; genus Pangasianodon; species Pangasianodon hypophthalmus. The sequence goes on along the minus strand of NC_069726.1, from coordinate 20,835,482 downwards.
AGTTATGATTCTTATAGTGTCGTTGTGAGTGATAGTTACGAGTTATGACAGTGAAAGTCATGTGACTTAATTCAGACATACCAACAATTTTATCCATAATTAAATTAATTTTTCTACTTTTTTCTCTAGCTTCGTGAATTGTTCTTAAATGCAGAAATAATAATGTTAAAAATGTACACCTATTTCTATGATTAATATAAAATTCTCTCATTCATTGCAGTATATAGGCTATATTACACTTTTTTCTTTTTTACACGTTTTAACATATCCATTTAACTTATCCATATAAGCTATATGTGAAATATATAATCCATATATTCTCCCATATATGAAAAGAAGCAATAATCTGTATATTGTAAAATATTCTACTGTATATTATTAATACATACAATACAATATATTGGATGAGTGATGGTGTATGAATAGCTGCTCTATACTGAAACTCTGGAAAGTTATCCGAATGACTCTGTGCGAGTTTGCAGCTGATGCAACTTCCTTGATGTCAAAGACAAAGGAAGTATTGATGCCACTTTCATTGTGCACTGAACCTTACTTCTGGTCCCTAGCCCAGGAAATGGGATCAGCATTAATACATGTTAGAATTTGACTGATTTCTAATAATTTGACACATCAACGTTTTATCAAGCCGTTCACGAGATGAATCAGATGCACACAAACACAAACTTGTGCAAGGAAACAAATCCTCATTACTGAAATTACGGCCTCTGTGTTGACAAGGGGTGGGCGATATGACAAAAATATCATATCACGATACTTTATCATATCAGGATACACAGTACTTATCACAATATATACGTTTGTATATACAGTGTAACTACTGTTAAAAAATAAATTTAAAAAATTCTGAAAAAAACTATTGTCTACAAAAATAATTTACTTTAAACTGAAAAGGATAAAAAAAATGAATTCTACCAATAAATAAAAAATACATTTTACAATTTTATGTTGTAAATTTTAATATCAAGTCAGCTGCTTTCAATCAGAGTTTGTCACTGCTCTGTTTAAGTACTTGTAAATGTCATGATACTGGCAATATCTCACGATAATCACAATATTGATATCATCATATGTTTAACTGCTATCTAATGAATTACTAATTAATGAATGGACTGGTATTCAGGAGAACTATGAAACTGCAATTTGTTATAATCCTTTACTACATTTAAAACATACTACAAGACTTTGAAATGAACCATAAAACGAGACTCACGGTGACAACTGACATCCTGAAGCGTAGACGTAGTTGCCGGTGTAGCGAAGGTCACAGCGCACAATGTTGTTGCTGTAGTCAGACTCTTGAACCTGATAATTGGGGTTAACACTGATCTGAAAAACAAACAAAAAAAACCCCGATTATTACTATCAGTGATTAGTTATGATATTGTTATAGTCTTTTGTTTGCTTTGTACATTATTACAGTGGCGTGTAAACACAGTAACAAACCAAAAAAAGGCAACAGCAAACCAAACACACAATTGCCAAACCAAACACACAACAGCCAAACTAAAAACACAACAGCAAATGAACATCACATGCTCGTTGCTAATTGGCTACAGACCGTGTCAGTCTGAGAGACTGCAGAAAGCAAAGAGATGTAGGATTACAGCGAGAGAAAATATGAGCCTAAATCAATTTACTGATTCATTCATTTGTGTTTATGTTCATCATTTTATATGATATTATTTTAGATCTTATGTTTAGATCTCAAATTTGCATGGCATTAATATGAGCACGCAAATGATGGAAAGCCACCTAAAGGAAGAAGGGTTATACAGAAAAAAATGAAAAACTCCTCACTGTAATAAGTAAATTTGTATTAAATTGTTTTCTCTAGATTAACTAGATAACAGTTCTTTCTGCTTATGATAGTCACACGCCATGTCCAAACAGCAACGAGTATGTGAAGTGCAATAAGGACCTCCCCTTTCTCTTTTGAGCCATGTTTCTGAATTTGCCGTTGTGTTTTTAGGTTTGTGTGTTCTGATTTACTGCTGCGGTTTTTGGTTGTTGTGTTTTGCACTTACAGGCCACCGTATGCCATGTTGTGACTCTGAGCCACTGTTTATCCCAGTACAGAGGTTAGAAATATACAAACCAGGCAGCTTGTTCATGTCACACACCTTCAGGATGTAATTCCCAGGTTTCACGTCTGTAATGTCGATCCACTGACAGTCGATGTCGGCATTGTAAGTGTCGTAACATCCCGGACTCAGACCCTGCAACAACATACACACAAACACTATCAGCATGCACTTGTGCCTATTCACATATTGCACTATGCTACGTTAACAAGATCATTTTGAATCAAATTCAAAATGATGTTGATACATGTTGCTGATGTAAGGACTACAACACTTGGGGGCATGATCTTTTAGGAAAATAATCAACAATGGAGTGGTGTGATAAAGCTGAGTTACTGTTACCAACAAGAAGATGATTATTTTGCAATAACTGCATGTCCAGTAGTGTACTGTACAACAGCAATTTGCCAGTGATTACTTTGAAGCAACAGTTTAGTTTTTATCCATTTACAATTGCAATTAATGTAGCAAAACATCAGTGAAACAAGGTAGTTCCTATCTCTTGTGTTACAGCAGCTGTAAACAGACATTCCCTCACCAGCCTCACTTTTTGCTCTCTTCAATGAAAGAACAATTTATGTTAATAACAAAAAAGTAACTTGTCATGTTACAAAGAAACCTGAAAGCGCAAATTCCTCCGTCATGAAGACTTTCCTGCGGCAGAAAACTCACTGACTGTTACAAAGCACTGATACTGGAGACTCCTTCCATAAATATATGTTAAATAAATCTTCTTACAGAAAACTTCACTACCTCAACAATTTTCTTAAATAACAACATGTTCGATATGGATCAGTTACCCAAAAATCCTTGTGAATATTATGACTAAACTGGCCATTAAAAATTTTCTATATTTTTGAAAAACAGAAATTCTTCAGGAGAATACTAGTAAAGTAAAAAGTGGTGGACTATCATCAAAATTCCAACACAGATTCTTCCACATTGACTCCTACATATGTGCTATTTAGCATGAAATAACAGCAGGCACAGCCGAGGTGGAGCTGCATCACCTGTGTGTGAGCGGTACAAGCAAAGCGTCTGTAGTAGCCGTAGTCGCAGGACGTGTCCTCCAGGCAGAAGCTGGCCTTGTGTCCCTCAGCCACACGGGAGTGAGTGCTGGCGTCCAGCAGATCGTAATGGCTGAATTCATCCATGCTGTGGAAGTGCCTGTGGATACACAGACGACTTGGTCAACATCTCAAACAGTGAAAGCCATCTGTTTAGATTATATAGGAACGGTACAAATTAAAATAAATGTTTTATATAATGTCTTAAACAAAGAGGTAGTGGTAGCTCAGAGTTTAAGACTGGTGTGGCTGCAGGCTTTCATTCCAACCAAGCAGGAGTCACACCTGATTCCACTTGTTTAATCAGTTCATCTTGGTCTCCAATCAACTATCAAGTGTGCCTCCTGTTTGGCTGGAATGAAAGCCTGCAGCCACACCAGTCATTTGCGGATAAAATTGAAAAGCCTGGTGTAAGGCTTAGGTCCTTGGGCAAATCCGTAAGCCGCTCATTTGTATCCTGGCTCAGATGCTGGTAAGTCCATTTAGATAAAAGAGTCAGCCAAATGAGCAAATGTAATCATTTATTTAGAGCTGGCTCAGTGTTCTCCATGCTCGGCTGACTTTGCTGATTTGTAAACACGCTATTGCAAAGGCTGTTATATCGTAAAGTGTTGTTTACCTTTTTCCGTCATTGTTTTTCTGAACAATTAATGATGAGTTTTTCAAGGACATTTTCATCCATACACACCTCAGCTAACTTTTTTCATTAATTAAATGCAATGTGAAATCAAACCAAACCAAAAAGCACATGAATGAAAAGATCAGTAAGCGAGCGTGGGCAGAGTAGGGAAGGTAGGGTGCTTTGGAGGAAATGTTTTAGTACAGTGTTTAAGGCTTTCAATTGTAAGTTGCTTTGGATAAGTACATCAGCCCAGTGATCAAATGTAAATGTAAACTGGGAGCTCAGCGGTCAGGCTCTTCTTGGCTAAGGCCAGTTGAATGACACAATGTTAATATAAGACTTAAGATTCCTGACATTTTTCTGTGAATAAAACTTTGCAATCGAGACTCAGGGTCCCTCTGGGGAGAAAGGCCATGTGTAGGGATCAGAGCTGGTATGCAGTCTTTCACAGTGAAGCCATATTTCATTTCATATACTTACTGAAAAGAACATGTGGAAGAAATCAAACTGTGCAATGCTCTAAAAATAGCTTAAATTTTTTTTGCATTAAAAATGGCTCAGTCTGTACATTCTACACATAGAGTATTACAAAACTGACAGAGCGGTAGGTATTCTAGTCTTAACACTTGCAATATTCTTTTATATTTTTTTCCCTTCCAATTACTTTTTTTTTTTTTTATTCTTGCATGTACCAAGGATTAAAGTAAATTTAAAAAAAAAAAAAAAAAAGATTCTGGTTGTCCAAGACGGCCACCTCCATAACAATACAGCCTTCAGCTGCACGTTGAAGTTTTGGTCATGTTTATAGATAACAGTAAGCCTCACTGTGTCCTAAACCACATGCCATTTAAGAATAGGAAGTGGCCTGAGACTCATATTTACAGAAAAGATTTTGGGTGTGACAGACTTCCACTATTGATTAGCTATGTTAGCCTTGTATTTGTAGGACAAAACTAAAAGAAGCAAACATCAGACACCAATGATGTCTACAATTGTGGTAAAAATTTGATTTTTTTTGCTGAACTTTTCTTTTAAGATGAGTCAAATATCGTATATGTGAGAGAAATTTTGGCTAATTGAACACATTCTGATACTGATGTGAAACCTGGTTGAGTAAAATGGCTAATGGGGGTCAAGATTGTTAAGTTATGCATTGATTAGGGTAAATCATTGCCAGAAATCTGCCATTACATATCACCCAGAACAAACGTAGTTCAGTGTTGTGCTAAAAGGACTGTACGTGTGCGATTGTGTGTTGAGTGGAGCTTGGCCACATGTACTCCATACATGGAGGTGAAACGTAGCTGACATCAGTGCAAAACTATGCTCTGAAAGCCATTAGAGTGTCTGGAATGGCTGAGAAAGCAGAGTGGGCCTCTGCACTGTTTCCTTTAGACAACACCACAGACAGCTTTCCTGTACCACCACCAGCACCAAAACCCCAACACACTTGGTAAGTGTGATAAGCTAAAGCAGACTCTCACCCAGTAACATTTTATACAGCGTAATTCATTTCAACTTACAGCTCGTTTATTAGTTGCCAGCAGTGACAGCTGGTCGTGATCTTGAATCTGTGATTCACATACACTTTTACGTATAGGAACACACACTCACATTTGCATAGCAAGTATGATAAACAGAAAAGCTGTGCTCCCAATTCAAACTAAGGAACATAACATTTATAGTTCTGTTCATTGTGTAGTTTTTTTAAAACTTTGATTGCAAACTATGTGCTTGGTCCACTTACTTCTAGTTTCTTTTCCAAAATGAATCATTGAGAACGTATTCCATCTTGTTTTGTTGTATTTTACATGCACCTTCCACAGGTGACACATTATGGATACGTCAGCGAAGCTTAAATCAATTGGCCCCAGTGGACACAAAATCCAGGTATGGTGCCAAAATAGATTGGTATTCGGAGCTATCCATGATTCCCTCTATCCTGACGAGAGCCCCAGTCCCAGATGAAGAGAAGCAGCCCCATAGCATGATGCTGCCACCACCATGTTTCACTGTGGGTATGGTGTTCTTGGGGGTGAAAAGCTGTCTTGTTTTTTGCTTCAAACATTTCTTTTAGAATTATTAATAATAATTAATTAATAAAATCATTTAGACCCCATTTTCTCCATTTGTTTAGGCCATATTTTCTCCACTTGTTGATAATCACCTTCCTAGTGTTTCATTGCACATTTAATGCGGACCATGGCTTCAGCAGTCAGATGAAACCCAGATGTCAAGACAATTCAGTTTTATTTTATTTATGTAGCCCTTTTAACAATGAACACTGTCACAAAGCAGCTTTACAGATGTCCAGAATTTTAAATTTATATATAATTTAAATTTATCCCTAATGAGCAAGCCAGAGGTGACAGTGGCAAGGAAAAACTCCCTGAGATGACATGAGGAAGAAACCTTGAGAGGAACCAGACTCCTCATCTGGGCGACATCGGATGGTGCGATTTATAAATAGTTTCTCTTCTATAACTGTATACTATATAGTCAGAAAAGTCCTGCAGAAACAGCTGATCTATATTTGGGGTTAATCAGAATTATGTCACTGATGATGGGTGTATGATAATTACTTCTGAACATGAGTTTGAATGTGGTTGGTTAATTCTGAACACAGTCAAATGCCCCATTTTAAAAGGGTGTGTGCATTTATGCAACCAGTTTATTGTACGTTTTTTGTTTATTTTTCGCTTGAATTTTGTTGGTTGCTATATCGTATTAAAGGTGGAAAACTATCTGACATGATTTAATTTGATTTTTTTTTTTTGTTTCACAAAAACAGGGGTGTTTAGGCTTTATATACCCATTGTAGCTACCATTCTAGAGAGCCACAGCAGGAACCTTTGAGTAAGACCTGTAACGCTCACTTGCTAGAACTGCACACCATCACTTTGAATTCGCTTTGGATAAAGGTTTCTGCTCTTCCTTCTTGCACTGTGCTGTCCAGCAGCTGTAACAATACAGCTTCTCTCAAAGGAGCAATAACGTGTCTGTTATTGCAGGCCAACTGAAAAACTAAATATTGTATGAAAAGAGGTTTTGTCTTGATCTTCTCTCAGTCTCCAGATATGATCTGAATAAGGCTTTGTATCACGTCTGGCAGAGTTACAACTGAAATGTCAAATTGGACTGGGAATTTCACAACTTAGAGGATCCAAAAGCTGCTCAGAGGATATGAAAGAGGTTGTTTGAGAATATTTATATCACATTCAGAAAGGAGGATGCACACTTCTGACCTGATATTATATCATTATGATATCTTAACATGCGGCTTAGCTATTTTACTTAGATTTGTGAAACCTGACTCACTAAAGGTCTCGGTATAGAAGAAATTATTAATTATAATTTCCTTTGTTTTATTTATGTTCCAAGGCTGTGTAGACATGATCTTGCACTTATCTATATATTTCTTGAAAACACAACGGAGGTCATATAATTATTTGGAAATATGGTAAGGAATAGGAATAGATGAAATAGACCTCAGCTTTAGACACTTCGCTCAGAGCACACCGAGCATCTTGCATGTTTTGAACACTTTTCTGGCCACAACCTTCAGGATCGTGAATCTGATTTGCTCTTTGCACTTGGTTTTCTCATGGGAAATTAAACTTCTGAACACTGACATTTTTCTGCCAAAGATATAGTCATTGGTTTGAAAAAAATTGCATCCCATCTTTAAAACATTTTCAAGACTTGTCCGAAACAGTCAGTAGTGAGTAATGGTGATGGGCTGTTTGCCAATAAAACGTAATTCAAACATAAACATATTTTCCTGTGAAACAAGGCTGTTCTTGGCTCTTTAGTGAAAAGCCAGAAGTCTGGCTCAAGAAACTAAATGATAATAATGCACATGTAGCTATAATAACACCGCCACACATGTAGCTTTTATCTATGTGCTATTCTGAAAGTGCACTGACCTTTAATTAAGTGTTATTAGAGGCCCATTAAGATCTGAGAAACAAAGATTTAGCTGTAATTCACAATGACGGGATTGGACTGCAGGAGGACAGCATACAAGACAGAAAGATCAATGTTCTGTCACAGTGTGATGTGTCACAGTAATTTTGTGTAATATTTACAGTGTAATTCACTTTAACTTCCCAAATTACAGCTAGATCATTGCTTTTGTATCATATAGGTATCAAAATACATAATTTGTACTTTATCAGATCTAAGGCAAAGTGAATTATGCTTACGGAAACACATGCTTAATAATTTATATGCTTAGTTTTTCATTAGGTCATTTAGGTCATTCAGAAGGTTAAAGTTAAATTATCAGTTGTGCATCACACAAAATTGACTTTGGGACAATGCCAGAAAACACAAATGAGTAATTAGAGATAAACACACACACACAGTTCTGCTGAGATGGCAAGAAACAGGCAGAGAGAAACTTACTGATGGCAGCTGTGCCACTCCCAAGAGTAGCGTGGCCGGCTAGGCAGGAAGTCGGACGTGCCCTGGTTCTTGACACGCTGTGGGAAGCGCAGCAGCATCCGAGTATCATAATCTCTCACACTTGACCTATACGCCGAGCTGCTCAGGACAAACAGGACACCAAACACAGCACATCAGACGTCTCCCGGGGTTCTCAGAGAGTTCAAACTACTTTTGGAAAGTGCGTTTTGACAGTGATTGCAGGAAATTAAATATTGGGAATAAATATTATTGCATTTTTATCTCTCTTTGGGACTGGATCGTTTCAGTATGCTTCAATAATCACTTGAACAGTCTGCTGATGAGTTTTCCATGTGTTGGAGTAAAAGTATCCTCCCTCTATAACGAGTACCCTTTTTCCTCCCTCTTTTCAGAGAGCTGGCTTGAATTATAGGAATTTTACAGAGATAATCACGATCCATCTAGTAAGCTGTTATCAGTCATGTCAGTTATATCTTCCTTGGTTGCTTAAATATACTTTATTCTTCTTTTTTTCTGTCCTTTGGAACATCCAAACTAAGCATGGACAATGCTGACGGTTTAAAGACCAAAAGTGGACTGACATATGAATACTGACCGCAATAATAAATGACAGACACAAAAACACTCATAGAAGCAGTACAAACCGGATCAACATTACACAAAGCTAAATATCACACTAGCAACTGTCAAACCAAGCACTGTTTAATTTGCTAGCTAGCTAACTTGAGCAGCATCGCTAGCAAGGACACTTTAGTGTTAACCATAGCTAACATTCAAGTGTCGTCATGTAACATTTGCTGGAGATTTCGGTTAGACCACATGAAAAATAACCTACACTGACATAAAATTGAAATAAAGTTAGAAGCACCTGGCGTTTAGCTACTTATGTAGCTAGCTAGTGCAGGAAAAACTAGCTAGCTAACATTACCATAATTTTAGAATATTAACTAAAGATAGCAACATAATTTTAAAGAATGTCAATTTGGACATTTTCATTTTCCTTTTTATTTTATTTTATTTTTTGATGTAATGTTTTGAGGCCATATCAACCAGTTTCAGTTCACTCTCCTGACGCATGCTCAGTGCTAATCGAACGCTAATCAATGCTAATCCAAATATCAATGAGGCAAAGAGATAAATGATTTAACATTAATCACAAGACTACTGCCTATACAGTCTAATCTCACTTGATCTAGTTTAACTGATGGACCATTTCCAGATGACAGTTTTCTCCAACGTTAGCTAGCTGGCTCATAGTAGTGAACGAAGGCGACTGGCCTTGTTATATTCCGGAATATGCTTCACCATCAGTGTATTCACGAATATAACACTAGTCTAGTCACCTTGATTGATATGAGACCTTAAAAAATGTCACCTTCTTGACTGTAATTCAAACTACCAGTTACCAGTGTGGATTTTATTTTCTAGTAGCATTTATGAAAGTTATTTCTGAAAGGTTTCAGTTTCACATTGGCTAAAGAAAACTAAAGATACCTGGCAAGGCAGTTTTCCTCTGCAGCACATCGGAGGTTGTACATTGGCACCCTTTGCACATAGGTGGAGGCCTGAATGTAGTACGGATCTGGCACGAGGTCAGGCAAACCTGCAGAACACTTCAACATCTTATCCCGAGAGCCAAATCAAGTTAGGAATGCAAATCTAATCAATCCACACAGGAGTTAACATTATTGCTGAAAGCTAACTAATACAATTTCATTCAAGCTTTTGTATATAAAATAGAGACTGAGATAAAAGAACAATGTAACTGTTTGCAATAACAGCACTTTATTTAGTAGAAAAGCTGTAGCTGGCTCAAATGATGTACTTCTAGTACAACTACTGTTTTCACACAGTCTGATCTATGAAGAGGAAGAGGTGGAGCAATTCGAACCGGCTGTGGTTTGAATCTTTCAAGATGGTCGATGCACAGAGCAAGAAAGGCACTTTAAGACATGTAGATAAGGAGCAACAAATTTAGGGGAGATATTTTGGGCTTAAAATCAGTGATTGTGTCTGTCGAGGCTGTTCTGTTCTGGCACCGCTCAATAATATGAGGTGCCATGTGGTAATTTGTTTTTTTTTTTCCTATCTATCCTGCACCAATACATGTACAATACTTAAGTACATACTATGCAATTCAAGAATATAGTGCACAGTGCATGATTTGAGACTAGACAAGCTGTAAGGTGTCATGATTATACATGAGCAGTGCAATAATTTGACCAAAATGAATAGCCAAAGCTCATAATGCTCTCAAAATACTTTTCTGGAGTGATTATTTACATGTTGTAGTGTTTGTAATATCAGTATTGTAAGGCCCGATATTGTGATAAATAAATTATAAAACTAATAAAAATAATAAAAATAAATAAAAAACAATAAAAATAAATTATAGTGCAATCCTAATGTTATCCAGTCCTTCAGTCTCCTCTCAGGAATAATCAAAGGTACTAAACTATACCTTTCCTTGTCACTTGTCACCTCAAGGGCACATTTTTTTTTTTTTTTTTTTTTTTTTAAATCTTTAGTGTGTAGCTTTTGCCTGGAAATGTGCATGTAGTATAAAGCTAGAAGTATAAAGGTAAAAGAGTGGTCCTTGAGGTCCAGTTATGCACCTTAAACCATTTTAAGTTACACTACATTCACGTGACCATGTAAGATGGTTACACACTTAATGTACAAAAGATGTACCCTTGAGAGTGCCATTCCAGTGACAAGGAAAGATACAGTTTAGTACTTTTTTCTTTACAACTGCTCTAAGAGTACATATGGAATGATGTCTAATGAAAAAATGCTTATCATTATTTAAAAAAAAAAAATAAAAATAGTACACGGTACCAGCGCGAGTCCTTACCGTACTGAAAGTAACTTGTTCCATATCCGGGTCTCTGTCTCGGTCTCGGTCGTTCGTACGCGTCATAGTAGTTGTAGTACGGGTTGTCCTGCTCGCTGTACTTGTAGGGATTGTAAGGATCGTCTCCGACCATGGCATCGTCTCGCGCCCTCGGAGGCGGTGGAGACGGAGGTGGAGACGGAACCGGCCCCGGAGCCGTGCGCGCGGTGTCGTTTACGCGGCCGCGAGGCGCACCGGCGCGCCTGAGGGGCAACCAGCGCGATCCGTGTGAGTGCGACGGCGCGGAAGCACCAGACGGCTCGTTGTGTCTCACATGGCCGCTGCTGATCACGGTTAGGGGTCTGACCGGAGGCTGCTGCCGCCGCTGCTCCTGCTGCTGCTGCTCTCCATCTCCGTTTCCGTTTCTCCTTAACGGAGGCACGTACTGCGCGCCCTGACTCAGGATGCTGAAGAGTCTGCCGTCATGCTGCCACTGGATGGTCCGCCTGAGAGGCGCCGAGTCCCGCTGACACCGTGCGCACTGGAGCACGCAGCTTAATAAATACAGGCGCGCGCACGCGTAAAATACCGTGTCGAGTTGTCGTGCGCGCATTGTGTCCGTGAGATCCCCGACGTCCCTGCTACACAATGCCAATTACTCTCTTATATTAAAAAATCTAATATAATTAGGCCTGCTGCTCTGTTTTTTTTTTCTTTAATTAACTGAGCAGTAAAAGCCTAAACTATATTTCTTACAGCCTACTCAGTGAAAAAATAATAAAAAGCAATGTGCATGATGAAAAAAAAAAAAAAAAAAAGATCTCGGTGCAGCCTCCTGTTGCTCTGCGCCTTACCCGACTGATGAGCAAAGTGAAAGCAGAAGGAGGAGCTGATGGTTTTTTTATTTAAATTTTTCCCGAAAAAAGTTTCTGATTTCATCTCAGACAAGCCCCTGCAGATGTGAACGTGCGCTGCATGACCTTCAAAAAACACTAGACACTTAAAAAAAAGAAAAAAAAAAGAAAAGAAAATCCATGCACTGAGCTATGAACTGAGCTTGTTACTTTTGTTCAGTTCAAGAGTTACATGAACATGTACAGCTGTGGCATCATTTCTGAATTGTGATAAACACTATATGGCCAAACGTATGTGAACACATGACCATCACCCCTACTGTATATAAGCTTGTTGAACTCCAAAAACCAGGGGCATGAATATGGAGTCCCCTTCTCCCCATTGCTGCTCTAACAGCTTTCTACAAGATTCTGAAGTATGTCCTTGGGAATTTGTGCCCCTTCAGTCAAAACATCATTTGTGAGTTTGGGCACTGATGTTGGGAGAGGAGGCCTGGCTCACCACGGACATTCCGATTCATCCCAAAGGTGTTCACTGGGATTAAGGTCAGAGCTTTGTGCAGGCCGTTGGAGTTCCTCCACAGCAAACTTGTCAAACCATGTCTTTTTGGACCCCGGTTTGTGCACAGGGGCCAGAGTCATGCTGGAACAGGAAAAGGCCTTCCTCAAACTGTTGCCACAAAGCTGGAAGCAGTTTTCTAAATACAATTGTCTAAAATGTCTTTGTATGCTGTAGCATTAACATTAACCCTTCACTGGAACTAAGGGGCCGAAAAACAGCCCCAGACCATTATCCTTCCTCCACCAACCTTTACAGCTGGCACGATGCATTCTGGTAGGTAGCGTTCTCCTGGCATCCGACAAACCCAGGCTGATATTTCAGACTGCCAGATAGTGAAGCGTGATTCATCACTACAGAGAACGTGTTTTAACTGCTCCAGAGTGCAGTCCTTTACACCACTTCAACTGATGATTAGCATTGCGTATAGTGATCTTAGGCTTGCACGCAGCTGCTTGGCCATGGAAACCTATTTCATGAAGCTCTCAATACACAGTTTTTGTGCTGCTGTTGCTTCCAGAGGCAAATTGGAACTCTGTAGTGAATGATGCAACAGAAGATAGACAAGATTTATGTGCTATGCACTTCAGCACTCTTTGGACCCACTTTGTGGGTTTGCATGGCCAACTGCTTCGTGCCTGAGCTGTTGCTGTTCCACTTTTATTTCACAATAGTAGCACTTACAGTTGACCGGGGCAGCTCTAGTAGAGATTTCACTAACTGACTTACAATAACAGTGCCACATTTAAAGTGACTGAGCTCTCAAGTATAATCCATTCTACTGCCAATGTTTGTCTATGGAGATTGATTTTGCTCCATATATGCTTGATTTTATGCACCTTCTACATTCCATGCTTTGTTAGCAATGGATGTGGCTAAAACACCTGAACTCAATCATTAGGAGGGGTGTCCTCATAATTTTGGCCATAAAGATCTCCAAGATATGGACAAAAATAGCATTACTATTTATCACATAACAATGATGATGTGTCCTTCAGTATATTACACCAAACTCGTGTATCCAATGATATCGCAGTTGAAGATTAACCAAAGTATCTTTTATGGCGATGAAGCCAATGCCACAGTTTGCAGAAAAAGTAAAATCTGGAAAGTACTTACCAAAACGTGGTTTGTTAAATTACTTAATCATGTACTGCAGGTCACCACTTCTGGAAAAAAAAAAATCATTAAAGTTTTCTAATTGTTCTTAATCCCAGGTTTGATCCTGAGTTTCACATGTTCTCACCATGTCTGAGTGGGTTTCCTTTGGGTTCTCTGGTGTCTTCCTTGCACCCAAATACAGGCCGGTGGATTGGCGGCTCTAAAATTGCCCCATGTTTGAATGAACGTGTGCATAGTGTCCTGCAATGGACTGGCATCCCATTCAGGGTGTGTCTTACAGGGGACAGGCTCTGGATCCGGCACAACCAGGATAAATCTTTGTTCACCAGTATCCCTGATAAACCCACAAAATGAGCAGTTTAGTGTACAAACTAACCCACAAACCAACATTACAGTAAACAAGCTAACCCACACAGTAACATTACAGTAAACAAGCTATCCTACAAACTATCATTGCAGTAAATAAGCTAATCTGCAAACTAGCATTAGAGTAAATATCCCCAAAAAAAACCCCAAAAAAAACCCCCAAAAAACCCCCAGAAACCAACATTATGTTAAACAAGCTTTGAATTTTGATTTTAATGAATTAAATTAAAATGTTACCTAATAGCATTTGACACCTAATGAACTGGCAAGACTAACTTGATTAGACCCAAAATGATATATCAGTTCATTTATGCGTCTGTGTTGCCCCCAAAAAGTTGGGGGCTGGACACATCTGACCTGTAGTATAAAATAAAACTAGCTAAAACAGTTTCACAGAGAAAATAAATGCTTCATACCTTTTTGGAAAACTTGGTGTTATTTATAAGCTTACACGAGTAACATTTATTTATATATGCTCATAAATAATTTCCCCAGGTTTACAGAATCCCAGAAAGAAAATATATATTGTGGAATATGATGTAAAGGGTACAAAGCGTATACACAGCCAGAAAATAACCTCACATTAAAAAACATTACACATAATAAGAAATACAAATTATCTCAAGTCATTAGAACTCAGAACTCAGTCTGGTGGTTCTGTAGTGTAGGCTATCAAGGCTCTAAGGCTCTAATGTAGTGCTGAAGAGGTTAATGTTCAATCACTCATGGAAATCATTTTGACAGCTGGATGAACTTAAAAAAAAAAAAAAAAATCAGTCATGCAAACTTGCCAAAAAAGTTTCCTTGGGGTTCTTGCTACCGAGGCTAAGATATAAACAGAAGCACATAATGAATGATGCATCGTTTATTCACTCACAAACACAAACTCGAAGTTTTCTTCCCGCATCATTCTCCAAATCCTTCACATTTCTTCTCTTCCCTGCCCCAGATGCATGTAAGGCTTTGTTTAAATGAACAGAACTGCTTATTTCAGAAGATAAAGTATCTCTATAGTTACGGAAATTTTTGATTGACAGAAACAATGAAGTTTAACATTTTATACTGAAATGCATCAGAACAGAAACATCAAAAGAACACTACGTATGAGTTAAGAGAAACTATATGATCCTAAATAACCAAATGGAAGTCCTTCAAGAGGCCATCTAAAAAGACTTTAACAGGAGTGTCACATGACCATACATTTTGGTAGGGTAGAACAACATTAATAATCACATAGCTTTAAACAAAATTGAGTGGCGAGGCTATCACACTTGACCTATGCTATAGGCTACTTTCTATCTTGTGATTTTTTTTAGAGTAACCCCATAATAGGCAGTTCAGAGTTGACTTCAAGGAACTTCAGCCTTCATAGAGCGAGCAAGGAGTAGAGTGATTCCAGCCCCAATGGGCCTCTGTTAGCATTTATTGTAGTTCCCATTATTGACCACTATAACTAATAATAACTATGGAAACTAAATTGGGCAGTGAGCATGCTGCCCCAAATGGCACGGGCAAATTAGTGGAACATTGACTTATATCTATCAAATACCAACATTCTTAAATTGTTGGTCACTCAAAAGAGATAACTAGTATTTCAACAGAATTTAAAATGGATAGAGTTGTGAAACAGGACTTTGAATGAATGACCGATGTAAATCTTTGGGCTCTGGGAGTCCAAATCTAGGAGTGGAGCTGGACCTGATCCAACGCCTCCTATGTCATTGGTAGGAGAAGATGGATTCGGTCCGATTCTGCCTGGTAGGAGGATCAGGAACGACTCCAACCCTTGGACATTTGATCCTGGAGCAAGGCGTGCTTGCTGACAGGCACATAGACCCCGCCTCCTGTGGAAATTGCTGTGGAAAGTTTGTGTAGCTCACTATATTTGTCAGCTGCTCCTCTATTCACAAAATAACCCTATTTAAAACAAATTATAATATTGAAACTATTGCAAACTGTGGGGAAAAAAAAGGTTAGTTCCTGGGAGTTGTAAATTTTATATATTAGTACATGCCGTTTGCATTTAACAATGGATATCTTATCACTCTCATCAACCCTTGACGTGGCCACCATGGCCGGAGCAATGAGGACTTTTCCCTCTTTCAACGATCCATAACATTCACTGGGAAACACACCACAGCCCTGCATTTTACCTTCTAAACAGCACAGACTTGTGGCTACCACCTAAGTGGCAGTTAGAGTAACTTAATCAGTGCTCTCAAAAATTTCGTCTAGTCTCTCTCGGCCAAGGACAAACCGCAGGAACCGACGATACAGCACTCAATCACGGGTTTCTCATGACCTTCCAATAATAAATCTTTCTAATCTGTCAAATTGACCTGTGATATTTTTTTTGGTATGGATAAAGAGCCATAATTTTTTGACTTCCACAATGTTGCACAATATCTCTTTTTCAACTTTCCGCTAAAACTTTCAAAAAAGTATAAATCTAAAAATCCATTCCAGAGATTTTCTCGATGATAAACACATACATATTAGACACTAGAGGGCATATTTTCGTAAAACTAAAGCACAACTTTCTTTATGGAAACACAAAAATGCATTTGTTCCATTCCAGAAATTTAGCTTTTATAGTAATACTAAATGTGTACCCTGGCTGTTGTTCAAGGACTAGAAGTGAAAATTTTGAGACACATAAGTGGATTCATCCGGTGTAATATATGCAGATGGATATTTCTGTCAGACACCTGGACAAACACATTTATTAATATCACCTGTTTCGTCCTAACGGCAACAAAATCAAAAGACAAGCAACAAAAAGAAAAAGAAGGAAAGAAGCAGCATTATAAAATGGCCCCAACACGTTTTAGAAGAAAATCACATTATCTCAGAGGAGTGTGTGTGTGTGTGTGTGTGTGTGTGTGTGTAAGGCAGGACCTGGCCATGGAGCCTGACTTTATGCCGCAAAAATGTGCCTTTCTCCTTCCAAATGTTCTTAGAGCAACAGAGTCTCATTTAAATCTCAGACGTTTGACCCAGTATTAAAACAATTACTGGCTTTGGGCTCAAATAAGACTGAAAGAAAGTATAAAATACCTTCACTTAAGTGTCAAAATAACTTCATATAGTTAGTTAGTGTCTTTCTTTTCTGGCAGGGCAAAAGTGGCTTCAAAAACACGAAACGAAAACGGAAAGAACATCATGACCATTCTAGGACATTTGGACTTTTTAATGTTGTCCTCATAAAATCTTTTCCATCTCCATCTGTTTAGACATTTAAAGGGATAAATTAAGAATGTCTTACTCCACCAGGTCCAGTTATTCACTTTAGGCAGCCCAGAATATCCACAAAGCCTAAACAGCAGCAATGATAGGGGCCAAGCACCAAAAGTCAGTTGTGAAGTTTGTAGGGTAATAAAATGACAGATGTAGAAGAAAGCCTTCTATGTGATGTTTTGAAGAATAACATGTAATTATTATTACATATTAATATTACATATTAATACACAGTTTGAAAAGGAATTTTTATACAGTCTGAGATCAGGCCAGGTGGAAGGGGAAAGTTGTTGTACCCCAGTTCATGTTAATGAAGTTAAAGATCTATTGTAATATCTTGCACAATATTAGGTGAATGACAACGTATCTCTTGCAATTTTTAAAGGCAGTCCATTTTAGTGTTATGGTAAATTCTTATAAAAATTGGACTAACAAATTTATGGACAATATTACATTTTGTGCAATGCAGCCTGAGCAAAGGCCAAACAGTTCCTGAATATCAATCAGGTTTAAAGACATACAGACAATTTGCCAAAAAAAACAGACATTTCATTAATTATTTCATAATTATTAAATAAGACAGATAGGCACAGAGGCCACACCTCCTTTACTGGGACTGGCAGAAAAAGAGGCCATGCATCCTTTGGGACTAATGGACACATGATGTTTAGACGTGTAGTGAGTACGAAAAAACAGTTTTCACATTCCACAAATTAAAGGCAGATATGTCAAATAACAATGTTTGCATGATGGCTTCAAATCAAAAATCAAATTGAAAATTGTAATTCTAGACATATTGGGAAAGACGTACTGAATTTTTTCAGTCCTCAATTTTGTAGGTGGCACTGTAGGGTCACCTCAACTGTCAGTGAGTTATTTTCTATTTAAGAGCATTGCAAATGAGACTGTCAGGTTTTGCAGGGTTCATCTGCAGACCATTTGGAGGTCAAAATATCCCAAAACAGCAGAAAGAAAAACAGAATAAGTAATAATAGTGCACAAAACAACAGGAGCCCTGCAAAAGCTCGGTGCTTGGCCCCCTAAAGAAAGCATTCCAGTGCTTCTGCGTGCATTGTGCTAGTCAAAAACAAAAGCATCTTTCACTGATTTTGACCACTGGGCTCTCTTAAAGTGGGGAAAAAAAGCATTCAGCTCCTAGGGCCGAGCAGAGCAGAACCAGCTGTACTGGGTCATTGTTGTTTTTCATATTTTTGACTGTGGGCACCTCACACACTCATTGGCAGTGAAAGCACATCTGCAAGTGATTAACCCAGATCCTTCATCCACGTTGCTGAAATTCTCCTTTTCTGACACACAGAAAGTGAGTTTGGGTAAAGCGTGTGTGTGTGTGTGTGTGCGTGTGCGCGTGCGCGATTTCGCAGCAGTAGTGGACACGGCTTGGTCAGCACTTTCAATCAGCTGGTAGGAAGAAGGGCACAGAGAGCAATGGAGACCAGATAGTAGCAGACTCAAACAAGGTCTTATGTTAAAATGAAATCAAACAAGATGATAAATCTAATAAAATGAAATAAGAGAAGATGATAAAATCACAACTACTAAGACGACTAACTTCTAGTCGAAACACACTCTAGTAGGAACACCACACTACTCTCAGAATGCTCAGAACATCTTCAATTCTTCATGACTCGGATTTCACAAGGTTTTGGAAACATTCCTTTGAGAGTCTGGTCTATGTTGCCATTATTGCATCACATAATTGCTGCAGATTTGTCAGCTGCACATTCATGCTACAACTCTCCCATTGTACTACATTCCAAATGTGCTCTATTAGAGTCTGATCTGGTGAATGGGGAGGCCGTTAAAGTACACTAAACTCATCGTCAGGTTCTTGTGACTTTGTGCAATTCCATCCTGGATGTAGCCATTATAAGATGAGAAAATTGTAGCAATAGGTCACGGCATTCAAACAACGCTGGATTGGTATTTAGCGGTCCAATGCACGCCAACAAAACATCCCCCGCACCATTACACCACCACCATCAGCCTGAACTGTTGACACAAAACAGGTTGATACCAAATTCTGACCATCTGCATGTTGCAGCAGAAATCGAGATTCATCAGACCAGTTGACATTTTTTCCAATCTTCTGTTGCACTGTAGCCTCAGATTCCTGTTCTTGGCTGACAGGAGTGGAACTTGATGTGGTCTTCTGCTATTGTAGCCCAAGTAAAGCACAACACGGCTCAAGGACCTGTATTTGCATGATTTGATGCATTGTGCTGCCACATGATTGGCTGATTGGATAACTGTATGAATGAGCAGGTGTACAGGTACAGTGCATATCACAGTATTCAACATCATAGTTACTATGGAATAAAAATCTTTTTGACAGAACAGCACAAGGGCACCAGTCTCCCTTATTTCAGCTTTGCCTGCACACTTCTTGGAGAGTACAATCCATTAATTCTGATCACCGGGACGTCAAAGCATGGCAGGCAAGAACTGTCACTCCAACCAAAGCGATGGTAAAATGATGTGATTAAATGTTGCGCAAATATTGTAATGGGAAAAATTCATAATATACATCATAAATTTCTCGACTCACTGATGTTCCAAATGCTTTATTTATAATAATTTGTGCATTATGCATGATTAACCCCAAATGGAAGAACTTTGCTAGAGTTAAAATCCAGTGATTCCTTCCATATGAATGGTGTCTTTTGATTTGGTTATAACAGCGAGTCCAAAAGAGAAAAGATTCATTTTTAAAGGATGCAAAACCACCATCAATACGTGGACTACCACAGCAGGTCTAAGTAAATTCCCTGCTCATCAACATGAAAATGGCTATGGCATTGAGGCAATAACGGACTATCAATAAAAGCAATTACTTTCATAATGACACACTTTTCTTATCTTATTTGGAATCTTTAGGTAAGCTGTTGTTGCTAATGTTACAGAGTGATGCTCAAGTTAGCTAGTAGTAGCTATAAGATAGTTACATCATTTTAGCACATTATTTTAGTTTAAGAGAAATGTTTTTGGGTCAGGACACATTTTTCTACTAATCCATCCACTTTCATTGTGAAAACTCTACTTTTTTTTACCTCTCTAGCCCATCCTGCTTATTCTATAACCTGCCTCCATAATATATACCTTCCTGGCCGTGGTTTGTTGTTCATTCTTGACACTTTGCAAACAAACACCGGCAGCAAGACTAAAGATAATTAAATGAGCTGTAATTTGGGCACTAACACTGGCTTCGTGTCTTGTTTTATACCACACCAGTCAAAAATTCCAGTGAAATGGAAGCTCCACACAGACTGATTTTTCCTGCACAAACAGGAGGTTTCCATTACTCAGAGTCTAAGAGTGAAACCTCAACACACACACACACACACACACACACACACACACAGGCCTACGTGGCACTCCACACGTGTATGCTGCATTCAGTGAGAAATCACAGCGAGACCAGAGGAGGAGTTCAGGAGGAGATCTGGAGAAGGGACTTCCTCCTTGAGCGCAACTCAAGAGCATTGCTGAAATTCCACACAGATTATTTTTTCAGTTGCCTCATTATGAATCCCACTGCAGCATAACTTTCTTCAGAAAACTGCAAAGTGGGGTGTCATCCTGCTTTGTTGCCAAAAATGCCAGATTGAGCATTGCTGCTGAGTGAAAACTAAACACCAGATGTGGAGCAGAACTTCAGAAAGCCCACAGAGTTTAGCAAAGCAGCAGTGTTTGGCTCACATTGCCAGAATGAGGTGACAGTGGAAGATATTAGATCCAGTCAAGCAGCTGGAGAAAGTGAGTTTAGTCTAATATTCCACAAAGAAAAACCACATTAGATGCTACTTGGCATACACAATGTCCCTGTTACTCAAAATATACTCGAAGACTTGTTCCGTGTGTCACTTTGGTGAATGGTTTTAGTACATTACCCACAATGCCATTCGACTACCTGCTGATAGTGATGCCCTGGCTTCAACTCTACCTTAAGAGAGTGATGCAGCAGCACTTTAGTCTTTTAGTCTCTCTAACTATCTCACCTCCTCTACATCTGTACACTCTGCTCAAACAGATCAACTTCCAAAGCTTCAACTTTCACGCCATACTGTCATCAATGCCTTCATGCTCGTAATCCTGTAGATCGCTGTGTAGATGAGCCGAGTCCAGTGTTTACCATTTCCATTACTTCTATGCTGGATTTGAATGTGACAGTAACTGGAACTTAAATGAGAAAAGAAGCTATCAGTGACACCTGACCATTATCCCTTATGTTTGAGATTGCTGAATTTTTTTTCTCCTGTTAAGCTGCATTGTAACAATGTCCCCGAAGAGACATCAGCATGTCACACTTCACACAGGAATAACTAAAATACAGCACCACCAACAATTTAGCACCAGGATCACTAAGCACATTACACACAAATATTTCAATATAAACATATTTACTGTGTTTCAGGGTGGAGTTTTCCTTTAATAGAAGCCTATCATACATCCACCTCAAAACTTTTTCTCTAAATTTCTGCCTCAAACCACATGTGATGTCACACAGAGTTGCTGATATGGTTAATACACTGCTGGAATGTATTCTGTAACAATATTGACAGAACAGGGACAGTAGGGGTGTGTGTGTGTGTGTGTGTGTGTGTGTGCATGGACTATCGTCTCATCGGGGGATATTCTGCCTCACACCCAGTATTCCCGGGATAGGCTTCGAATCCACCACGACTCTAACCAGGATAAAGCAATTACTGAAAGTGAGTGAATGATATAAGGCCCAAGTTGATATTATTCACAGTCTTCTTGTTTTTGAGTTATTGAAGTTGAGATTAAACCCATTCAAATGAAGGGTCCAGTCAAGCAGACTAATAACTTTAGGGCTCAATAATTAAATAGAATAACTTTAATTATTCTTTAATTATTCCCCCCTTGGACATTACACTTGGACATGTTGTGTATGAAGTCATTTTAGTGCCATCTACTGGCAACAGATCATCAACTCTCACCATCTTAAAGCAATACTATGAGCATTTATTTACCAAATGCTGAATAATAGGAGCTTTAACACTCATAACCATACACATGAGGTGTGCAATAATGCTACTATTTCTGAATGGTAGCTTAATTTAAATAAAAAGTATTCTCAGTTTATATAAAAATGCTGCCTTGTACATTGCAGCATCTCCACATCAATGCTTTCAATAGCAGCTGTGTTTCTTGCCTTTAGTTTAGTTGAAGAAATGAAGATGAATAAACTTACCAAATCTTGGTATTGTAGGATTAAAGTAATGTTTTTAAGTCATGAACACAAGGCATTAAACAGTAAGGAGTGCAGAGACATCAGTAATACGTGCCTTTACACTAAATTAGTATGAATTCAGATAGTATAAAATTCAAATTGAATTAGTATAAAATCAAACTAAATGATTTTTGTCTCACTACAGCCACATGCACTGGTGTCACAGAGATCCAGAGCTGGTGCATGAACCTGATTTGCCCTTTACCTCCTGGTGCCCTTGGCCACATTTATTTCCGCCATTTTTTTTCTTATTGAAGTATTAATTGATTTGTTATTTGTCTCACACTTTCTTTTCACACAGTCATCTCTAGAGCAGCATATGTAGTCTCTTGTATTTGGTCTTGTATTTTTTTTTTTAAAAATTAATCAGAGTAAGACATAACAAAATTCATAATTATCTGCATCAATTCTGAAGTACATGCTAATTCTGTTTCCTTTATGAAATAGCTAAAATACTTATCCAAATACTATAGCGATAATTTGACATTTTTTGAAAATAAAATGTATAAAATGTATAAAATGTGTCGGTTATTTTAAACATTACATTAGCAACAGCAGAATTTGTACAGGTGACGTATGTCATTTTATTTTATTTAGTAGAATCTCAATGCACCACACGAATTAGAGCAGATCAGCTTACTGGTCACAGAAAGAAAGAAGCCAAATATAGCTGAATGTATAGAAACTAAAAAAATGCATGATTATGTATTGTAATCTAATCTAATCAGACTGCAATGCTGAATACAGGTCATATAATTCAGTAAAGAGACCTATATTTAAAGGAATAGTTTGGTGAAAAAACACAACAAAACGTATTGGAAGTCCGTCTGACCCTAAATCTTTTCTGTAAACATGAGCCTCAAACCTCATCCAGGTCTTCAGTGATGTTACACAGACTTGCTGATGTGGTTTAGGACACAGTGCAACCTACTGTCATCTATAAACAGGAACACAACTTTACTCTTTAACTTTTATAGTTTTCAGGGCAACCATCTTGGATTAATCAAGAGATAAAACAGCTCTATTAAAACACAGATAAACAAATCCATGACGTAAGGCAGGTTCAGTGTCAAAAACAGGCAATGGTCAGGTGATGCGTAAACAGACTAAATCAGGCTAGGCAGAAACGTGAGACTATAAACTTGAACAGGGTCAAAACCAGGTAAGCAGACAAAGATAAACAGGCTTGGTAGCGTCAGGTACACAATGACAAAACTGAGCGTCTGCTTCACATTCTGTGAATGAAAGTCTCTTTTAAAGAGTCTGTGTTTTTGTGTTCGTGTGTGTGTGGCTGATTAAACACAGCTGTGTTCAGTCAGAAACTCTGTGAGTGAGGCAGTGTGTGTGTGTGTCTGTGTGTTTTCTGGGGCATATAGTCTGTGGTGGCCATGTTTGTAGTCTGCGGTGTCTGCTGGGAAGTGGAGTCCATAGATTGGGATGATCTGGCAGTTAACTTCGTAGTTGGAATGCAAACAGCTGGAGAGTGATTGACTACCTTTGGGGTAAATGAGATTTTTCAGCAAAAAAAAAAAAAAAGCCTTTAGGGAGATCCTTCAAACTTTTTTCACCACATTAACAAAATTCAAATCTAGCTTTTCATTTCTAACATAAGGATCGAGGATTTCTGCAAATAGTTCCACAGGTTTCCAGGGAGATTGGTG
The DNA here is from genome assembly GCF_027358585.1 of Pangasianodon hypophthalmus. NCBI lineage: Eukaryota > Metazoa > Chordata > Actinopteri > Siluriformes > Pangasiidae > Pangasianodon > Pangasianodon hypophthalmus. Next base: position 20,811,359 of record NC_069726.1, on the reverse strand, counting down.
GTCCAGGAGGGATGGAGGTTCAGGGATGGAGGCCTCTCAGTTCTGGTTGACATGAGAATGTGAGAAAGAAAAGTGGGAAGATGGGAAAATCAGAATGAAAAGAACTATAAACTTTAAGAAAATTGTCCTTCTTCATGTCATATTCAAAGGACACAACAAGCCACTGATACTTGTCACAATACAGTACAGTGATACAGTACAAATACACAGATACTGAAACGTTGGCTGCTGACCGCTGTTGATTTCACAAGAAAAAAATAGTACCCAAAAACTTCCTGCTTTCACAGAAAGGGGCTGCTCGACTGACACTGCAAACAGCCAACCCCTTTTACTCATCACTGCTTAGAGCAACAGTTTCTAACAATTTTTAGGGATTCCATGAAATCCAGTCATGCTCCAGAAAGTCTGTTAGCCATGATGATCTAAAGTTTTCATAGTGGAAAATGGTGTATATAAGTGCAATTATCCAATCAGCTTGCAATGTTCTGAAGCTTGTGGACAGCTAAGTATACCGAAGACATTAGATGATCTTAATAAATAGACACTCATTAACTAGCACTACCTGATTTTTTTGTCTCAGGAAGTAAAGCAATAATTTTACATTGGCTTGCTCTTGTCTACGTACGTAAAGTAGTATGGTTAAAGCTACATAAACCCAAAGTGCGACCTCAGATCTTTTTTCTTTTTTTTTTGTTCTCTTTTCCAGTAACATGCTACGGTATGAGAAAAAAAAAAAAGATACGCTCGTGCCGAAACCCAGGAGACAGCTCGGAGACAGCAGAGAGAAATGAGTTGGGCCTGGAGTGTCCAACAACAACTGATTCCACTCTAATCCCAGCTGGAGACCATCTCTCACCAGTGGTTGTCAAGATGCAATCTGAATCCGAACCAGCTTCATAAGGAAAGCTGTTCAGTATAAGTTCGGGAAAAGACTAGACATGGGAGTAATAGAGGAGTCCCACTGGAACAGCTGACTGGAACAGCCCTTTCATGCTAGTACCCAAGGCAGATGGGATGGTCTGTTTTTTTTGTAGGCTTCCACAAGGTGAATGAGGTTTCAAAACTTGATGCCTATCCAGTAACTCATATTGATGAGCTCCTGGATCGGCTAGGAACAGCTGGTTTTTATTGAATGCTAGATTTGAATAAAGGGCTATTGGCAGATTCCCTTGTCACAAAAGTCCAAGGAAAAACAGCTTTCTCCACCTGGTTTGATTTACACCAATTCGTCATACTTCCATTCAGGCATTTTGGAATGCCAGCCATATTTCAAAGACTGATGGACCCCAAATGGCCCATCAGAATGTGTGTTTATGGCCCCAAATTAATAAGACTGCTTTGACTGCTTTCAGACAGTTCCTGGAGCTGGTGGATATGATTGCAGATCTGGACCTCAACAGCCCTTTTTTTGCCTTTGTATAAACCTTAAAAGATGACAGCTGAAGCTGATCAGTTTGATGTAAAGCATTCTCCACCCAACCAAATGAAGAAACAACAATCATAAACTGTCCTACGAAGACCTATATAAGAATTTTTGTGTCCAGACAGGCCCAACGTTTTCCTTGTCAGCGTTTAATCAAGGAACAGGACAAGAAAGAGAGTTCTTTTTCCAGGCAGAGATTAAAAGTAGAGTAATACAGCCACATGAGGTCATCATTTGGGTCCAAGCACCATAGTGTTTGGCTTTGCAGATGAGTCAGTGACCATAATTCAAAATTCCTGAGTGCCCATACAATTCAGATGAACTCATGTATTTAGAAATTTGTCCACCGCACTTGTACAACTCTGGAAAAGTAAGCACTTTCATTAGCAGTTTTGTAATACAATTTAGAAAAACATACAGTAATTGAGCAAAGTTGCCAATTTCAGATGTATGTCTGTCATTTTAATAACAATTGGTTTATAGAGGCCAAGACCGTATTTCTGGGCAAAGATTATATTCTCGCCAAGATTATAATATTCTCAATCAAAATGATCTGGATTACAATCAATTAAATCTGTAAGTAAATTTGATAGATGTTTTCTTCATGATTGATTCAGTGTATAAAAGATGATAAGAAACAGTTTGCTGACTTCATTTTCATCAGATCCATTTTTGCCTCCTCAGTCACCTAGAACATCAAAAACCAAAGGTAAGCCAACACCACAGAAACCACATACACAAACACACAAAAAGGACAGACACACACAAGCATGTCTAACTATAAATGTGATTTAACAAACAATGATATTAGTTTTCATAAAATACATATAAAATATCTCGCTTTACATACACCTGTGTGTGTGTGTGTGTGTGTGTGTGTGAGTGAGTGAGTGTGTGAGTGTCAGACCTGTGGCGTTAATAGATCTCTTGTGTGCATGGTGTCTTTTCTCTGAGATGATCCTCAGCGTCAGATAACCTGCAGCTCTCACAGCATCACGCGTCTTCCGACTCGGCTGCTTCATCAGACGCAGTATATCAGACGGCTTGATGAAATCAGTCCTGCGCACCATCTCAAGGCTCCTGTAAACACACACAGATACATAAATACACTTCAGTATGATAACTCAATACTCACTTTTTAACTATACAGCATATAGTAGTTATGCTGCACTCCCTTGGATTCTTTTTGATAATAAAATATGGACCTTTATTGTACAATTTATCAATGCAATAGAATTTTATGTTAAATTAAATTAAATGGCTTTTTAACAACTTGTTACAACATAAGACCTAAATACATAAGATGCTTTCTCTATGTAAGCTGTTTTCTCTTCTGCACCCCTGTTGCAATGCTCTAGTTATCTTATTCGACTGAGTGTCATTAAGGTAACAATCAACATATGTTTACTTCATTAAGGAAGGAAGAGTCCCAACCTTTCAAGCCTAAGTTATGTGAAAATCCTAGATCTGAAAATGTCTGTTTATATTACATTCAATAATCTAATAGTTACTATTAATATCACTATTATCTCACATTTGTTTATCTTTTTATTTTTGACACCAACAACACACAAGCCATAACCAGCAGAGCCACTTATTAACATTATACACACATGTTCTTGACGTGTTGCCAGATCACTTTCTTCTAACTGTGTTACTTTTAATCTCATTTGTTAGAAAACAATGGCCTTGACATTCTTTTAATTGTGATAAACCCACTTTAAATGTCTTGTTGGTGTGATCATTTTGAAGGTGTGCAGTTTTATGCGTTCCACTGTAATGTCGTGAACACTTCCTGTTTATGTTTTAGCTTTGGCTCTTGCGCTTCCAGGAGTATTGATTACATTCTTTACCACAGTGAAACAATGACTTGTTCTTCAGGTCTCTCTAATTACTATTAAAAACATTTATCTGAGTTATTTATAAAACAGGTACTGTATTTTCAGCCAATCAGATTTCAGCATGCATTTGACAAGGTTTCCAGGAAGCAATCATCAAAAAACTTGAATGGTAGTGTAGTGTAGGGGAGGGACCCAGTACTACCTGATGGAATCTCACTCAAATTGGCCACTGGAAGGTGCTATTCATGTTTGTGCAAAGAAAAACAAGCCTATCTCTTGGAAAATAAGTGAATTATGAAATTTTTAATTTTTTTAATCTATTGCACAAACAATACAAAATATTTTTTTGGAATTTTTGAACTCTGCATACTCAAATTATAATAATTTGCATAACATAGAGTGAAGTGAAGCCAGTATGCTGACCCATATCAAATACTTGGTGACAAATACCCATACTTGGAATTTGTGCTCTGCATTTAACCCATCCACGCGCACACACACAGTAGCGAACACACACACACACCGTGAACACACACCCGGAGCAGTGGGCAGTCTTTTTTGCTGTGGCACCTAGGCTGCAGTCAGGGGTTTGGTGCCTTGCTCAAGGGTCTCACCTCAGTCGTGGTATTGAGGGTGGAAGAGGGCGCTAGTCATTCACTCCCCCCACCTACAATCCCTGCTGGACCCACGACCTTCAGGTTCACCTTCGGGTTACAAGTCCGACTCTCTAACCATTAGGCCACGACTACCCCATGACTGAGCAGTGGTAGATCAACGATTAAGGCTCTGGGTTACTGATCGGAAGGTTGGGGGTTCAAGCCCCAGCACTGTCAAGCTGCCACTGTTGGGCCCTTGAGCAAGGCCCTCAACCCTCTCTGTTGCAGGGATGCTGTATCGTAGCTGACCCCAGCTTCCTAACAAGCTTGGATGTGCGAAGAAAAGAATTTCTTGTGACAAAATAAAGACTGCTATACTAAACCTACTGTTGCAAACTAGTCCTAGGATTTTTGGCCAATCCTTCCAAAATTGATGACACACACCTAAGCAGAGCGTAAACATCAATAATTATCAAAAACGTTGATATTTGTAGACAAAATAGTGTCCACGTGTCAATCATTTCTAAGGAGGCGGAACCTAATTTACTCAGTCGAAGACCTAAGGTCAGATATCTGTGTCTCAAGAACTGTAAGTGTGATCGAGCTGAAATTTGGTATTCTGCATGTCTGTCCCAGCACCATTACAGGTGTTAAGTGACTCATGTCTGAAGCACACACAGCACAGCTCAGAGTAAAGTCACGAATAAGTCTAATCTAAAGTGAGAAAAAAAAGTCTGAAAAAAATCTTGTTTGCTTGATCTCCATGTGTGTTTATCTCTGTGTTTATTTTCTCACTTTAATCAGTGGAGATTTGATAACATGACGACTCAGTGTGTGGCAAAAAGTTGATTCTTTTCCAACAACAGCACAATTACAACTTCTAATCTACTTTTAACTTTTAATGTACTTTTAACCATTTATAGTTATGTTTAATGTTGTTGAACATCCACGAGAGAAGCTAGTTCCTGTTATCACTTATCTTATGGCAGCTATAAAGCATTGCTTCCTCACCAGCCTCTATTTTTTCTCTCTTTTGAAGTATTATGAAAATAGCAGACTGTCATTTTATGGAGATCCTGGAAAGTGAAAACTCCTCTGTCCTGAAGACTCTCCCATAGTGGAAAACTTACTGTTACAAAGCAGTGACACTGGAGACTCCTTCCATAAATGAAAAATAAACCTCTCCTTACAGAACACTATAATCATTATATCACTTCTGTTATACAGTACTGTGTCTAAAAGTCTTAGGCACATGCAAAGAAATGCTGTAGATCAAAGATGCCTTCAAAAATTATGAAATTAAATGTTTCTACATTAAAAAATACTATAAAGAGCAGTAAACAGTAATAAATGAAACAACGTCAATATTTGGTGAGACAATCCTTCGCTAAAAAAATAGTAGTCTCAGGTGCAGTGTGTGCAGTTTTATAAGGAAATGAGCTGTAAGTGTTACTGAGCATCTTGCAGAAGCAGCCACAGTTCTTCTGGAGACTTTGATTTTTATCTAGCTTCTTATTTCTGCAGTGAAACCCAGCAGCCTTCATTATTCTTTTTTTGTCTGAAAAGTGTCTCTTATGTAATCTGCTGTTTCTTTACTGACATACAAACATTTTTCTGTAACATTTAATTTTGTGCTGGAAAACTAATGTTTGGAATCTAAAATGTTTTTGTACTGAATCAATAATGTAGAAAAAATCTATAACAAAGTTTGTACTAAAAAAAAATAGGGTGCCTAAGACTTTTGCACAGTACTGTATAATCAATGAAACACTTCAGTTTAAAAACAACACAAACTTTTATAATGGAACATCCGACATAACAAGTCCCTGCGTACGTTGTTGCTGTAGCAAAGATAAAGTGTTATACATGTTAGACACCTGCGCAATCAAAAATCAAGAATTCAGCAGTGCTGTGGTATAACAATCACCTCTTCAAGGTTCTACATAGAAAAGATACTGTTGAGGCTTCATGACGAAAAAAAGTGCATTTCTAACTCTTTACGTGACAAGCATGCTGGGAAGGCTGTGCAGATTAACAACAAACCATTCTTAATATATCCTAGTAACAGAAAAATCTGCCATTGCTGAATAATTTAAACGATTGGTGACATTTATTATGGTGTCATGAGTTGAATTTAATGCTCACATCAAGCAGCAGTATACAGTATGGAAAAGATGTGATCTGAGTGACTGATCTGAGTGACTCCAGATGGGCTGGTTTGAGGATTTCAGAAACTGCTGAACTCCTGGGATTTTCACACACAACAGCCTCTGGAGTTTACACAGAATGGTGCGAAAAACAAAAAACTTCCAGTGAGCGGAGGGTCTGAGGGTGGAAACGCCTTGTTGATGAGAGAGATTAGAGGAGAACGGCCAAACTCGTTATGTCCAACTGACAGGATTAAAATTGAAAGGCAGTAAACATTGCAGATCTTCACCCAGATATTATTATTTATTTATTTTTTTAAATTGCTTTTAGCTTATTTCTTTGTCTCACCATAGTGTGTGACTAAATTCATTCGTTTTTTTTCTCTGCCTCACCTGCTTCCTGTTTTCTGCTAATTATTCAGTGCATTTATAGATGAGATTCTCACTTTGCAATGTTTTGGCATTTTAATATCCTCTTTTGTCTTTCTGTTTTTGAACCATTTTCCTCTTTCCGTGTTTTGTCACGATTATTTATTTTTGTCATGCTATTATTACCTCAGAGGCATATCTATGTTCATATCTTATCTTATTAATCTTTTTCTCTCATCTGTATTTTTGTTGTGAAAGGCCATCGAATTTTTTGTCATAGAGACCGTCTAACTGCCTGAGTGACAGTAATCGCATCTTTTCTTAAGAAATCTTATCCTCCTTCCTCATTTTTGTCATGAGCTCAGAAACCATATAACTACCTCAGTGACACTGATTATATCTTTTCTAATGACACGAAGTGAAATGAAACCACACACCTTCACCTGTTCAATCAGGTTTGATGTTCAGTCAGCTTTGATATTTGATGATATCAAATATCTTCAAACTGCAAACTGCACTTTATTTGCTTCACCTGCTTACACCTTATCTTTGACTGCTAAATAACTTATACATCCAGCTTTCCTCATTTCCTCATGGCAGTAATCACTATGTATTGAAATATTTATGCTGTATTTTAAAATCTTTCTAATTCTTTTTTCCAGGAGTGTGTAATTGCCAGGTCCTTTCACATTGTGGTAAAAACAATTAAATAAGATTGACCTTAAATAACTTTTTTGAATGGTCTTCTATTCTGGCAACTAAGCTTAGAAATTCTATTTCATGAAATAGGAAGAAACAGCACTATGTTGAATTCTCAATTCTGATTGGTCAGAAAGTGTTGATTAATTTTCTATAACAGCAACTCTGACAGTAGTGATGGTTTCACAGGTTTATATTAATGAGATTGTTCTAGTAACTTATCATTTATATAGTACCAGCTTAGTCAGAGACTTGTATGGTGGATGATCCACATAATCTATGCCTTATAATAAACAGATTAAAAAAAAAACATGTAATTGTACATATGTTGACATTTTCAAAGAAGTTAAAAGTTCAAAGTTTGTTTAACATTTGTGGAAAGACTCTCAGTGTCAGTGCTTTGCAAACGTTTGGGGTAAATGAAGTAACAGGAACTAGTTTCGCAAATGTTCCACAACATTAGATGTAACTCAAGAGGTAAAAAGTAAAAAGTAACGTCCCATTCTTTCATAAATTTAAATTCAAATTAAGAGTACAAATAGAGATTTTTTCTATGACTTAGCCCATGCATTAAGCACTGACTGGGGAACATTTGTGACTTTCATTTCTGTGTGTCTGGAACGAGGAACTATTTGTGCTATAATTATTTGGAGAGTTTTGGGGATGGTGTGATTCACAGTTCAACAGTGTTAATGCCTAAACCAGTCATCAGCAACAAAACAGATATTTGAACTCTCTTAAACAAACACGTCATTAGATCAGGACTGTTGAATGCTTGATTCAGATTGGTCAGGAGGTCTTGATTAATTTTCTAAAACAGCAACTCTGCATAAACATATTTTAAAATGTGTTTAATTATTAATTTTTTCAGAGTTTTCTGTATTAAATTTATTTAATATTTAATATTTAAAGAAAATGTCTCCAGTGTCAGCGCTTTGTAACAGTCAGAGCTTTTGCAACATGGGAAAGTCTTCAGGACAGAGAGCTTTACACTTTCTCTGTAACATGCTGCATTTTTTTGTGATGCAACCCTGGAACAACATGAGCAGTAGTTTGAAACGATGTAGCGCCTGTGTCTATGTCTCGGGGGAAGCACGTTTACCCCACCCTTGCTGGTTGGTAGTTGTCGTGTGATAAGGGAGAGATAATTACTGGGTGGGAATTAGCAAAGCTAAATTGGGGAGAAAAATAGGGAATAAACATAAAAATATCATGAAGGTATTTAGTCTTTAATTTTATCTGCAGTGGGCTGTTATGGCTTCAGGTTTTTATTCCAACCAAGCAGGAGCCACACCCGATTAAACATGTCAAATGAGTTAATCTTGCTCATCAATCAGTTTTCAGGTGTGGCCTTTTTTTGGCTGGAATGAAAACCTGCAACCACAAAGGCACTCCCCAGTGTTAAAAAATATTACCATGCAGCTCAGAACAGACCTCTGGTCTCCTCGTGTGATGGCTCATTTATAGCAAAATGGTTAGACATACAGTATAGAAGATACACCTATACCAGTACACGGTTCTGGACAGTACACTTAGACCCAATCACCACAAACACAATTAATACTGGGCAAAAGATTGTTAGGCAGTATAAACTATATCCAACACTGGTCCAAGGTAGAATTGTTGGAAGAGACTAATATATGCTTAAAATACTTTTAGCAGCCAGAAAGAAAGCTATAAAATGAAAAAGCTTCAAAATGATCCTCCCAGTAAGGAAAACTGACTTACAATTGTATCAGTGATTTACGAAATAAAAATAGTAACCCATTTGTTTTGGTTTAAAAAGGATGTTTTTGAAAGAAATTAGGAGAAATGGTTCTTGTTTACTGGTAAAGACTGTTGAGCTTTCGCTGCTTTCTTGTATGTACGTGGAGTGTCCCCTCCAAAAGTATTGGAACAGCAAGGCCAGTTTTTTTTTTTTTTTTGCTAAACACTTTTGGGCTTGAGATCAAAAGATGAATATGAGATGATATATCAGAATTGCAGCTTTCATTTCCTGATATTTACAGACGTGTCAAACATTAGATGTGTCAAACATATTAAAATTATTGGAACAAATAGTCTTAAAGTGAATATAAATAAACAACTTGAGAACACAGCACCTTTTGTTTGAACCCACCCATTTTTCTAGTGACCAAATATATTAAAACATGTGACTAACAGGTGTTTCTTGTTGCCCAGGTGTGCCCTGTTAGATTGATTGTTTAAACAATTAATAACTCTGAATGTCTACTCTTGGTTTGAGCCCGGGGTTTTGCCTGTGAAGACTGTACTTGTTGTTAAAAAAGATAAACCATCATGAGGACCAGAGAGCTGTCTATGGGAGAAAAGCAAGACATTTTGAATCTGAGAAAAAAAGGAAAATCGATCAGAGCCACTGCACAAGCATTAGGCAATACAACAATTTAGAATATCCTGAAAAAGAAAGAAACCACTGGTGTGCTAACAAACAGACAGACATTGAACATTTAGCCCAGGAAAACAACAGCAGCTAATGACAAACTATGTGAGAGCTGTGAAGAAAAACCCAAACAAATGAAAGTCAGTGACATCAGCAACAACCTCCACAAGATGCAAACCACTCACCAGCAGTAAGAAACAGAAGCCCAGATTGGAATTCCCAAAGAAATACAGAGACGAGCCACAAAAGTTCTGGAACAGCGATTAACCTCTACCAAAATGATGGAAATGCCAAAATGTGGAGAAAGAAAGGATTTGCTCATGATCCAAAACATATGAGCTCATCAGGCAGTGGAAGTAGTGTAATGGTTTGGGCTTGCTTGCATGGCTGCTTCTGGAACAGGCTCACTAATCTTTATTGATGATGTAACTCGTGATGGTAACAGCAGAATGAATTCAGAAGTCTACAGAAACATTCTCACTGCCGATTTACAGAGAAACGCATCCAATCTAGTTGGGAAGAACTTCATCATGCAGCAAGACAATGATCCCAAACACACTGCCAACACACAAAGGACTTCATCAGGGGACAAAAGTGGAAAGTTTTAGACTAGCCAAGTCAATCATCAGACCTTAACCCACTTGAGCAGCATTTCATCTCCTGAAGAGGAGACTGAAGGAAGAAACATTCTAAAACAAACAAAGCTGCAATACAAGCCTGAAAAAGTATTGCAAAAGATGAATGCAACAGTTTGGTGATGTCAGTGGGTTACTGGCTTGATGCAGTTATTGCAAGCAAGGGATATGCAAGCAAACATTAAGTGTTATTTACTTTAATTTTCTTTAAAACAATCTGTTCCTATACTTTTGTCTCATGTCTTGATCCATCATCTCATATTCACCTTTTGACCTCAAACCCAAATGTCTTCAGTGTATAGCAAAAACAAAAGATTTGACTTTGCTGTTCCAATACTTTCGGAGGGGACTGTATTTTCCAGCTAGGGCACCATTCGTTACCATCTGGGATGCATTCGCGTTCACACTGCAAATATGATTTGGCCATATGCTTCCCGGACCACCTCCAAATGTGGTTTGCGTGATCAGATCACAATGCATCTTCGAGACGCATTTGACGCCGTTCACACCTGGACTTAGCACTGAGCACTTACGAGCCAATCACCCAGGATGCTGTATTAATGCTGGGTGTGAATGTTCTTTGGTATTCACGTTGCAGAAGACCTCGACTGGACAACCAACGCCTGGCCAAGAGAGACCAGCAGTGCTTGCATTTCCTCTGGCTCCTGAAGAAGGCAAACATCCCCCACCACGTTCTACAGGGGTGCCATAAAGAGCGTCCTGTCCAGCTGCATCACCATCTGGTTTGGGAAAATGTTTCAGCTTGGAGTTTCCCTTTAATGTCTCTAACAGGTAATAGAAGTTTATCATACTCTCACCCCAAATCTTTTAAACTCATTAAAATCAAGGGTCCAGTAAAGCTAATAACTGTAAAAAACGCAATAATTAAATATAAATATAGTAACATTGACAACGGGTGTGGCACAGTGGTGAAGTGTGTAGCATTGCTGCCTCATAGCTCCAGGATCTTGGCTTTAAACCCAAGCTAAGGTTACTGTCTGTGTGGAATTTCACATTTTCTCCTCATGTTTGTGTGGGTTTCCTCCAGATTATCCAGTTTCCTCCCACTGTCTAAAAAAATATGCAGGTAGGCATATTGGCTACACTTATGCATGAATGAGTGTGTGAATGTGTGTGTGCATTGTGCCCTGCAATGGACTGCCGTCCCATCCACAGATTCTCTCACCTTGTGCTCATTATTATACTTTTTCTCATGTTATCTCAAAAGGTAAATTATTATTCTTGTGGTCTCATTATAACACAAGTTGGTTTATTATTTTATAGCTGACTAATCGCTGAATACTAGAGCAATAACTTGACTTGTATTGGAAATAAAATGCATATAAAGTATGCCAGATGTTTAGTTTATTTTAACTATTACATTACACAATATCATTGTACAGATGAGGTACATCAATTTATTTGCAACTGGTATGTAACACAAAATAAATTGTTAATGCAACACACAACTCTTAAAAGACATGTAAAGACACCAAATAGAATGTGTATATATAATGAAAAATATGCAATATATGTAAAAAAAAAAATGCACGATAATCTATAGCACTGATCAGACTGGAATGCTGAAAACATATCATTCCTATATTTACGAAATTAGGTAAGACGTAAATATGAGTGCCAAATCTCATTCAGGTCTTCAGTGATGTTACACAGACAGACACTGATGTGGTTTAGGACACGGCGTGACTTACTGTCATCTATAAACATGAACAAATGTTAGTATTTAGCTTTTACATTATGAAGGCCATTATCTTGGACAGCCAGGCTCACTTTTTTCCTAACTGAATTTGGTATGATTTCTCCTCTTGAACTGAACTGTGATATTTTACAAAATAATGTAATCAATGGGATTTTCTGCAAACCATTGTATTAAAAAGTTTTCTCAACAGAGTGATCAAAAGCCATTATCTTTAGAAAGAAGCTTTAAACATTTTTCACCACATTAGCAAAATACAAATTTAGCCGTTCATTTATAACATAAGCAGCAAACAGTGCACTTGGGAGGACAGAAAGGAAGTAGGATGTACTTGTGAACAGTGTATGAACAGTGAAAAGCAATCCTTGTATATGGATCAACTCTGGATGTATTTGTTCCAGTTCCATCATTATTGTTACTCATGATAATTGATACAAAGATATGCTGAGTAGTAAAATTGTACAGTTTGAACAGAAGTTTGCTACGTAACAGAAATTGAGTGTTAAATGGAGGCATTCGAAGGGCAAGCAGCCAATAAATTAGCTATCAGATTAAAAGGTCAGTGCATAAACTGGCCTCTAGCCACATGCTCTCACTCTGCTCCATCCTCAGGAGCAGTATATCATTGTGCTAGGGCTGCTCAAAACCATTATGCTGCCGTTATGCTGCATGGTAATGGTGCTGACACTGCAGACATCGAGCAGAAGAAATTAAACTCATAGACACCAGGTACGCTGCAGATGAACTCGCCCTTCTGAGTGTTGCAGAGGTTCATATCTTTGTAGATGATCTTGCAGAAGCGATGGCAGGGAGAAAAAGGCCAGGAGAACCATTGACATCCAGGATGCCACAAGAACCAGAGGGTCCAGGGGAGACAAGGGGTTCCAGAGGGGCAGGGGGTTCAACATGGACCCCTGGGGGTTCTCATTCCTGGTTTACCTGAGAGTGTAAGAAAAATCAGAAGAAAGGGGAAGATGGGAAAATCAGAATTAGAAGAACTATAAACTTAAAGAAAATTGTCCTTCTTTGTCCGTGTTACTCATTCCTAACTGTCTAGATGACTATATGAATATAAATGACTATAAATGACCATATAAATGACTATATCATGCCATTCAACTGTTTCTTTTCCTGTCACAATGTGGTGTACAAAGTGCGTATACACAGAGATGCAAAGATCCAAGAAAATTGCAGCCATCAAAATTCTGAAGCTTGTGGCCAGCTATACAACAAAAATGGTGTTCTTAAAGGAATGTATATTGTACCTGGTTCTCCAGCAGGTCCTCTAGGTCCTGGATCTCATTGGATTGGCTTTCGCTTAGAACCTGAAAGGGATTAAAAAACATTAATTGCATTTTTGCACTTGTATAATCCTTAAAAAGCTGATCAGTTTGATGCAGAGCATTCTCCATCCAAGCAAATGAAGAAGCAACAATTATACCCTGTCCTATGAAGACTAATTTAAGGTCTTTTAAGGCCAGACAGGCCCAAAGTTTGGCTTGTCAGTGTTTATTCAAGGAACAGGTCCAGAAAAAAGAGTCCTTTTGGAAGCAGAAATTAAATATAGCCACATCTTTAATCTTTAATCTTATATATTTAATATATATAAGATCCATACACCATATACAGTATATGGTCCATACACCATAGCGTTGACTATAATTCAAAATCGAGTGACAGATTTCAGTTGTTGGTTTTTAATAAATTTACAAAACTTGTTTTCACGTCATCTTTATGGGTTATTGTGTATAGATTCATGGCAAAAAAAGTCAATCTAATCCAGTTTAAATTGAATCTATAACACAATAAATTGCGCAAAAGCTGAAGAGGTCTGAATACCTTCCGAACCCACTGTAGTTCTGGGTAAATATGCACTTTCATAAGCATCTTCAACATTATAGCACAAGTCTATTTGCCTTGACTTACTACCACTAAAGAGTCAAAATGATCTGGATCACAGTAAACCTTCAAATTCCCAACAGTCCCCTGTTCAGTCCAAGTGATTTATAATTTATTCTTGATTGATTCAGTGTGTAAGAGTTGATAAGAAACACTTAACTGACCTCATTTTCATCAGTTGCATTTACACTGGCCCCTAGAAGGTCAAACACCAAAGGTAAGCCAACAGCACAGAGACCACACACACAGTATTTTAAATGCACAGTATTTTTAGACCCATTCATAAGCTAAGAATTTAAAAAAAGTAATAAAGGCAATTGAGGCTGGAAACTGCCACTAGATATTTGCAAAGATCCAATCAAATCGCAACCATCAAAATTCTGAAGCTTGTGGCCAGCTCCACAACAAAAATGTTGTTCTTAAAGGAATGTATATTTTACCTGGTTCTCCTAGAGGTCCTCTGGGTCTTGAAAAATCTGAAAGTTGTTTAAAAAAAACAGATAATTACATTTTTGCACGTATATAATCCTTAAAAGACAGCAGTTACAAAGCTGATAGAGTTTCGCTTTACAGATGCAGTTAATGTTCTAAAAACATTTATAATTATAAAAATTTGCTTTGCAACGTTATTACAACATTGCTTACACAATATTCAAAGTTAGACAAAAATGAACATTACGGAAACGGTAACGATTGTTGCCACAAAAAATTGGAGGAATGTTTGCGAACGTTATAGTCAAATTTTCTCAGAGCACCCAGAAAACCTGACAGATTAAATGTCTTGACCTGAAAGTTCCTAGTAGTGTTCAGAAAACCTTTAGATACAGCCCTTACAGTTTGTAATTGTGTCATGGCAATAATGGCAAAAATGGGAGATTTAACTAAAAGTGATACATGGTATATTATACTGATTTAACTACAAAGAAAGAAATTATGGCAATAATTAAAACAAATAAAGATTTTCAAAAAGCATGTAAATAGGATATAATTTTTGCTATAGATCTAACTTACCTGCATTCCTCCAAGGATTGAGGTCAACCTCCTGGATGCCTCTGCAGTTGATAAAGTTTGCTTGGTTGCTACTAAAGAGGAAAGGGTTCCTAGGAACTCTAGTAATGCCCGTGTTGTCACAGATGATGCGAGATAGAGACACTCTGGACAGCGAGGCTTTCTGTGCTGGGGTGAAAACACCCATGTTCTCCCACCAGAGCCTGACAAGAAATAGATTAAGATATATAGATTTAATAGATTACATCCATAGGACAAGTTAGTTTCTTTTATCACTTACATTATAGCAGCATTAAAGTCGTTCTTTCACTTTTTCTTGAAGTTAATGAGACAAAATATTCAGCTTGTAATCAAGAAACAGCAAAGTCCTCTGTCCTGAAGACTCATGTTGGACAACCTAAAGGACCAGCTTTACCAGTGACCTCCTTCCATAAATGCTAAATGAACGTCTCCATACAGAAAATTTCACCATTTCACTCATTAATTTTGTATATGTGGAGAGTCTACTATACAAGTCACTGCGTAAGCTGTTACTATAGAAACAATAACGAACTGCTGAAAATTAATCAACAACTTCTAACCAATCAGAATCTGGGGTGGTGGTGTAGGAGCTTAATGCAGCCCTGACTAGTATAGTAAATTTATTCAGTGATTTGGGAGAAAACACATTACCTGTCTCCTTGGCGGATCTTCTGGAACTGGGTGGCAATGATACAAGAGAACACCGGCCCGACTCGGCCTCCGGGGACGAACGGTTCAGCAATGCCTCCTGCCCAAAGATCGATGTTATTGGGAGAGCCGTAGAGTTGGATGAGTTTACGTGCCAGATCTGCGTTATTCAGCACTCTCCCCAATTCAATAACATTCCTGGGTGTGGACAAGCCGCAAAACTTCCGCCACGCGTTGTAGCCTAATGGGCAGAAGAAAATATGTTCAACAATGTGCTGTTCTGTGAACCTAAACATGGGAATCCACAGTGAAGTGGAGTAACTAAGTATTCAGACATTTTTGTGTTTGTTATTTAATATACTTCCAGTGCGTATATCCACTTCAGATTTCTACACACGGTATAACGTCTTTGGACTTTGTACTTATAAATATTCATAACCATAAAAAGATATGTGTAAAAAAATAAACTGATAAGGATAAAAGTATTATGACAAAACAGATTGTCATACTCTCTTGTAAAGCTGTTGAGATGTCTACAGTAAGAAATGATTATTTTTTTTCAGCATTGTCATATTCATATATATATATATATATATATATATATATATATATATAATTTATGGGCCTCTCCATACATTTTCAGTGGGGGATTAAAGTAAGGAGATGTAGGTCATGTAAGGCCTTTTGGAGATATTTTGGCTGTATGTTATGGGGTCGTTGTCTTGTTGGACATCCATCTTCTCCCCAGATTCAGATTCTTGGCTGACGAGATTAAGTTCTTCACTAATATGTCTTACTCTTTTTTTTAATGTAGTGTCCAAATATTTTCTTCACTACATTTTCGTTCATATTTATAAGTACAATCTGAAGTGAATATATGCACTGGAAGTATATTAAATAACAACAGAAAAAGTGTCCAAATACTTATTTCCCCTCACTGTATATGGCTGTGTTTTCTCTGTCTGTCTGTTTATCCAGTTTGTTTGTCTATCTATTCTATCTGTCAGTATTTGACTGTCACTCTGCCTTTTTAGCCTCTCTGTTTGTCTTTGTCTGTGTGTACCTATCCATGGTCATGCATATGAGTGTGTGTGTGTGTGTGTGTGTGTGTGTGAGTGTGTGTGTACCTGGCAGCCCGTGATCTCGGCCCCTCTGCAGGTTGAGGGAACCCAGGTCCTGGGCTATTTTGCTGGTGAAGGCGAACAGTCTTTCTCTCACTGCGTTCACCAGTATTCCATCCTGCTTGTTCAGCTTAGCTGGACGACTAATCAGCCCCCGAATCTGAGGATCAATCCCACCTGGGGGCAGAGTTTCAGGTGAGGCTCAGGTTGTCACAAAATGCTATTTGATACAGGAGTTCTTCTACAATTCCGATTTTCTAACAATTGACAAACCACAAGAAGTCTGGGACAGTGTACATAGATACTATGTCATGAAAAAGAGTGGCTAGAGTAAAGAATGATTCTACAAAACATACATCAAAACATAGACATACATCACTGGTAGCTCTATGCTACCGTCATTAGATTTGGTAGAAAAGTTGAGTTTTTGCTGCTGCATTGTTCCTTGCTTACGCTGTGTATTGGACATAGCTAAGTTTTTATCCACTGTCTTTTTGTTGGCAAAAGTTTAGTTCTGTTTTTGATCATTTTGGTTCACAGATTAATGGTGTATTCAGACATGGTCATGTTGGTCATATTCTAAATAAATGGACCAGAGTCCATGTAATTTTGACATGTCTCATTAGAGCAGAGTCTTTTTTTAGTCATTTATCAACATGTCTGGGAGGAATGTTGATATTTCTAAGAATTTTGTTTTATTTCTGCTAACACTGGGCCTTCATTTTATCTGTAAGAATGAAATCTACCTTAACCATTAGCCTTAGTCATTAGCTAACATCTGTGCTGACATCTGTAGACCACAGTTGTCTTGCAACAGTGTTCTCACAACTTTAATCTCTTGAACAACACATTGTGCATTCGCCTTCTCACAAAGTCACTCTCAGGTTCAAAAAATCCTATCAAAATCTCCTATTATACTGAATGGGAGTGTTTATAGAATGATCATATCTCATTAACTGATGTGCTAATGCTCAATGTTACTGTCAAAACTGACACCATGATGCAAAACACATGATGCAAAAGGGTTTTGCAAAAGCTGAATTGTATTAACTCACCTTCAAAAACAATTCTCCATGGGGTAAAGAAGGCTGTGTGCAGAGGAACGCTGGGGAACTGTCGATTTTCCTGGAAGTTTTCATCCAGACGGAAGATGAGGGGCTGGATGGTGGCGTGGGCGAAGCGGTAAGCGGCGGTGGCGAACACATTGGAGATGGTCGGATCAACGTTGGGGTTGTAGCCGGGATACTTGCCTAGTTGATTCCTCATAGCATCTGTTCCCACGATGTGTGGCAGATAATCCCTAAACACTATGATCTGCAAGACACATGAATATTTATTGTGAGTCAGGACAAAGTCAGGACTATAAGGATCTCAAATGTAGTCAATCAGCCAAAAAAGTAGCTTCTCCCAAATCTGAATTAAGCTACATAATACCAGAACTTTGTAAAATGGTAGGGATAGAAGATACACTATATGGCCAAATATATAACACCTGACCATCACACCCATATGTGGGTCTTCCCCAACCTATTGCCACAAATTTAAAAGCACACAATTGTGTAGAATTCTTTATATCCTCACAGTCATGCTCCAAAATCTAGTGGAATGACTTCCCAGAAGAGGGAAGGTTATAATAACTGCAAAGGAGGACTAATTCTGGAGTAAGATGTTTAAAAAGCATGGTTAAGTGTCCACAAACTTTTAGCCATATAGTGTATTTACAATATGTTATCAATATATTATCATCCACTTAACTTCTAGCTTTCTCTACAATTCCTCCTTCAATCCTTGGTATCACTACTGATGGCGAGTTATGGTTGTGTCCGAAAAATATCAGCCCAAATAGAGATCAAATCTAGGGGGCGTGTCACTCTGTAATCACCTGACACAACTGTCAGTAATAGGCTGAATCTGCAGTCTGGGCCAGAAAGAAATCAGCCCCAGCCTCTCTTCTTTATACCATTCGGTTCCACAAAATCCAAAATAATCAACTTTAAAACACTTATTAACAGCAATTAGTCTGACGTTCATATGTGTGTGTGTGTGTGTGTGGGTGTGTGTGCAGTACCTGATGGAAGGCTCCCACGATTTTGCGCGCTTCCTGATAAAGCTGTTCACTGCTCCATTGTGGGTTCATGCGGCGCAGAGCACGCGCGATCCGGTTGTGTTCTCTCAGGAAGAGTGTGTGCAGCGAAGTGAGAGCGATGTTCTCATCCACACGCTCATCACCTGCACACATTAACTGTTCTTAGCTGTTTGTGATATTTTTTTATCTGCTTCTTTTCTTAGCAGGTATACAAAACAATGTGTGTCCTTCTCTTACTTGATTTTTTTGCAATGCTTTGATTTTATTGTGTTATGAAATGAATGCTTTAGCAAAAAATAAAAATGTAAACAATGTTGCCGTTTCCCCAAATGTAGTCAATCGGGCAAGTGTCTGAATTTAGCTCCTTTAGTTTTGCACTAGAGCTACAAGATTACTGTAGCTAACAAGTAATGGATGACTATCTCACCCAAAATGTTTTCTGTAAATATATGCCCAAATCATCATATATTTGCTTGAAGTGATTGCACAATATCCGTTTTAAATAAACAGGGGTCATTAATGTCCAAGTCTGTGGCAAGACTTGTCTATATTCATACATTTTTTTTTAATGGAGGCAAAAATAACCGCTTGATTCTGTTCAGAGTTGCAAAAGATCTGGAGCCTATTCCAGGAACATTGGGTGCAGGGCATGAGAACCCACTCTGGATGGGATGACAATCCATTGCAGGGCACCATGCACACACATTCACACACTCATTCCCACCTAGGGGCAATTTAGTATAGCCAGTTGGCCTACATGCATGTATATGGAAGCGGGAGGAACATACAAAACTCAGGATCGAACCAGAGACTCTGGATCTGAACGGCAGCAATGTGGCGTTTATTAAACATTTGTCCTTGTTCGATTTCTGATACTCACAAATGTAAATGTTTTTCATTGCACACTCACCTGCGATAAAACATGGCACTTCCTCCAGGCCTGTGGTTTTCAGAATGCGATTGCGTGTGGCACACATTTTGCTGGCCACCTTGGTGAAGGGCAGCAGCTCACGGCCATTGTCCCGAAATCTGTCATTGATACGCATGAGGCCCCCATCGTTGGAGAGGTCGCGGAGTTCTCGAGCGAGCCCCTCCTCAGAGCCATACAACTGGCCTGCATCCAGGAATGCTGTCAGAGTGTTGATCTGCTCCCGCACCCGCGGCACACCTCCAAACATGTACGCGCCGTTTCCAGAGCCGCAGGCAGGTGCAGAGCGAAAAACAGGAAGGCAGCTGTTGGGACCTGAGGGCAGGCGTGGGTCATCTCGAGGAATCTAAGTATAACATTGTAAAAGGAGAAGTTACTCAAGCATTAACTTGATTAATGTAATTTTAGATTATTTATTATTCTAAGCTGAGTTAGGGATAGTCCCTCAGAACCAATTCAACTCCTCCTAGAACTCTAACCCCTAATCATTAATCCACAAAAGGCTGTACAACACAAAACAACAAACACATTTATCCAGGCTGAAACACACTGAGTTGTTAGGAGCAGATCTTTAATGTGTCCCAAATTTTTAAATCAAGGTTAAAACCATATATACTTTCTTGTACGCTTACTACTGGGACATCATGTCTGATGCACTGCACCTATAATTATTTTTGAAAATTTTAGTTATATTTATTTTTCACTATCTACTTAATTTTTATTTTATCTCAATTCATTATCTTTTAATTACATTATTTTTATTATAATTTCTTTCCATCAAGTTTAGGTAATCTTTGAATAACTCATTCAAAGGGTTGTGGTGGATGAAATTCTAAAACCTATTTAAAAAAGCCTGGCAGTATTGACAGCATGAACTGTGCCCAGGTTATTTTAATAATTTGAATTATACACCATAAATAAGTTTATCAAAACACATGGAAATTGTTTTTATTTAAGTGAATTCAGCGAGGATGTTCTTAACACATGAAGTCATTTTGACAGTTACACAGTGAAGGATTCTAATTAAGTATTTTATTTAGGATTCTAAATAAAATTTGTGGTACTGATGGAAAGAGGCTTAAACAACATCTGAGCGAAATGTGTGTGTGTGTTTATGGACCTGGATGGGGAAGCATGGCTCGGAGCGCTCGCAGCTCGCATCACAGTCAATGCCGTTGCTAAAGGACCGGATGCTGGGTGACATGGGAGTGAAGGACAGGTCGTGGTCATTCCACTGGCCGAAGAAGGTGATGAGGAGTGTGTACTCTCTGTCTCCCACAACATTCTGGTCCTGTGTGCTGAAAATGCGGTTTGACACCAGCCTCACCTGGACGAGCACACACGAAAACAGGGAGAGGACAAGTATTGATATTCTGCTTTAGGAAAAGTAAAATTCTTCCAGCTGACAAATGATACGAGTAGAAAATACACAGATCTGATCACATGGGCAGCACACAGGGTGGCAAATACCACTCTGGAATAAGCCTTGCCAATCCAACTGTTCATAGATTATACTCAGCAGCCAATATAGTGATGTTATCATGTGAATGTTTTTCTAAGAATAACTCACACAGCATTTTAAATCTAAAACTAGCCTCAAAACTTAAAAAAAAAAAAAAGAATATGGTATAACTATGACTCTGCCTAAATGAGGCCATCCATTAAAATTCATGACTGGGTAAGGAAGGTATTAGCCAGAGAAGTAACCAAGAGTCCAAGTGTAAAACTAATGGAGAGAGCCACAGCTCAGAAGGGAGAAGCTGTTGACAGGACTACCATAGATCAGACACGCCACAAAAGGTATGTTGGAGAATTTTTGGCCTTGGTACAATGCGATCCGTTCAGTGTAACCCCAACATTGCTCATCAGTCTGAGAACACCATCCCTGCAGTGAAGCACGGTGGTGGTAGCATCATGTTGAGAGTTA
This sequence comes from Pangasianodon hypophthalmus, assembly GCF_027358585.1. NCBI lineage: Eukaryota > Metazoa > Chordata > Actinopteri > Siluriformes > Pangasiidae > Pangasianodon > Pangasianodon hypophthalmus. The sequence goes on along the minus strand of NC_069726.1, from coordinate 20,789,893 downwards.
CCCCTGGCCTCTTGGTTGCTTCTCTGGCTAATGCCTTCTTTCCCCAATCACTGACTTTTGGTGGATGGCCTTCTGTAGACAATGAATATAATCATGCTCATGGGATATTTTTTATCACCAAACCCTGATTGATAGATTCCCACACAAGTGGACTCCATACTTATGCAAACTACTGTAAATATTTGTGCCATGTTGTTATGTATTTATTGTGCTCTTGCCCCGCCTACACCCCCTTGTCTAAAATCTGGACACACCCCTGAAAATATAGGCATACAAACCAAGTCACATAATCAGCTGCTATATAAAAGTCATTCATTTTAATTACAGACAGTCCTAAACTGACACTAATCAACATGCCTTTTAAAATCCAAACAGCATTGTAAAAAGCCATAACATGCTATCATACCAGCGGCAGCACAACACCATTATAGAGTCTTTCTGGATTCCATCCTTGAGGTTGGGAGATCTTATCTTCATAAACAGGAGGCAGCCAGCGGGTGAACGGTGTGTTTGAAGCACCTCGAAGTGGATTTATGCTACAGATTTAAAACAAAAGTCAAATATTCTAATATCACAGCATTAAGTACGTATAGTATTAGATCAAACCTATCAATTGAGGAAAGTCTTCAACTCATATTAACTGAATTCAGTTTAAGCACTAAAGAAGTGGACAGTGTGAGTGGCAATATGGCATTATCTAGGACTAAACCCATGATAGATATTTTTTAGCAAAATAATCTCTAAGCCTCAGACCAATAAAATATATGTTTATTTATTACAGTAACCGTCCCCAGAATCCTGACTAGCATGGTGGCTGTGACAGAGGCAGTATGTTATTATTTAAGACTGAACCCATCCCTTTTATGTGTGTGTTCCTGTTTTGATGTGTGTCTCTCACTTGTTGTTGCAGACGCTGGTGGCCGTGCGATATCTGTTAAGATCTGGCATCGTTCTGCACGGAGGTGGCAGGGTTTGACCGGCACAGCCTGTCAGACGCTCGATTGTCTGGAGTTCTTCATGAGTGAGCAGTGCTGAGAGGGAGAACAGATAAACAGGGTGAACATACACACACACACACACACACAGAATTTGTGTGTTAGTGTTGAACAAAAGACTGTTCAGTGTTAAAGTATTACATAGCTTTTATCTCAGATGTAGATATATATATGGCTGAGTGAAAAATCCTGTACATTTGTGATAACCTATCCTCTCACTTGTAGTCAGATAAAGACAGAATATAATAATTATTTTACAGCCCGCTGTAGTGTTTTCTGTACAGGTAAAGGTAACCTTTTCCAAACTTTGGAAAAGAGTTTGAATTGGGATGATGCTACAGCCATTCATGGCTGGGAGTCAAGGGAGTTAAATTGTCCTTGCTAGCTGGGGGGAAGGATGGCATAATCACAGCAACACTAGCCAATCATGTGCATCTGAGAGCTCATGTATGCGGAAGAGGGTAGATAGTGCTTTCCTCCGACATGATTTAGAGTCACGTGTGTGTGAGAGTCAGACCTGTGGCGTTAATAGATCTCTTGTGTGCATGGTGTGTTTTCTCTGCGATGATCCTCAGCGTCTGCTCCAGATAATCTGCAGCTCTCACAGCTTCACGAGCTTTCCGTTTCGGCTGCTTCATCAGACGCAGTATATCAGACGGCTTGATGAAATCGGACCTGCGCACCCTCTCAAGGCTCCTGTAAACCCCCATGTGTACACACACACACACACACACACACACACACACACACATATGCACATCAGATTAATTACTGTTAATTAAAGATAAAGCAAATATAATTCAGTATGATAACGCAGTGCTCACTCGGTATATAGCTGAGTGCAATAGTTTGCACCCCCTTTGGATTCTGAGTAACAAAATGAAAACTGTAGCTTTATTATACAGTTATTATAAAAATCAGAATTTCACATTTATTAAATGGTGTTTTCCTTTTCGAAACTTATTACAACATAAGACCAAATATCAAAGTCTAAGTTAGCAGTTATTTGAATGATCAACTTTGCAAAGTCTGCACCCCCTCTACTTCATTTATTTGAATGTATTTCAGTAAGGTAACAATTACCATGTTGACTTGCAACATGTTAAGTCTTATTTAAGGCAGGAAAAGGCTTAAACTGCAAACAGGCTTAAACTTTCAAGCAGATTTTTCCAAAAGAACAGTTACAGACCTGAAAATGTCTACATTTATATCACATTCAATACTATAATTTTGATTTGTTATTGAAGGGACCTCTATAAAAATCAACCTTCATGCTGTTTTTTTTTTATTATTTCATGTAAAAGTGCCCAAACTTTATTTTTTTTAAAAGGAGACCCCTAACAACAACACACAAGCCAATACTGCCAGAGCCACTCATTAACGTTATACATACAGCTGCAGGCTCTTGGTATGTTGTAAGATTGGACAGTTTTTCTCCAACTCCCTTTTAATTCTATTGGACTAGAAAAAAATGGCCATGGTTGTTGTGTTGCTGTCATCATTATGAATGAGAGTCTGCAAACTTTTGCATTAAACTGTAATGTTACAATTTAATAGTACAACACAAATAATTGTTAAAATGTGTCACTTCCAGTTTATGTCTACTTTAGCTTTGGCTTGGCCACACCCCCTGATCATTGTATGCATCATTGTTGCCCCTTGTTATTGGCTATATTGTGTCGCTGTTGTCTGTGCATTTATATTAGATTATATTTCTTTTTCGTAGCCTGTATTTTTGTAGTATTGTACTCCTGCAGCAGTTCTGAGTTCCTGTGCTTCTTGTTTTCTATGTCTATTTATTATCTTGTTCTTAGAGTTTCAGTTTTGACGTAGTTCACATTTTGATCTTAAGTATAGTTGATTCTTGGATAAACAACTTTGCTTTTACATCCTCTGGTCTAAGTACACTCTGGTACAATGTGTTGAAGAAATGTTGACTCACTTTTGACGAGAGTACAAATAAGAGTCATCTACGAGTTGTTTGGCTTCCTTGATGGCCTCCAGAATTAAAGACCTTCTCAAACCATTCTCTTCTGATCCTGTCCAAACACACATCACACATGAGCAAAGTCATGTTCATGAAAATACATGGAACAAAGGTCAAGAGTCAGACTGCAGATTCGTGAATGTGTTTTAAGTGGTCTAACCTGATGTTTTTGAGGAGCATTAAAATTGGTATCACTACTATAAGGTCCACAAATAAGCATATATCAATATTAACATATATTGCTTTTATAATGGGTAAATTAATACATACGCTTCTGCTTAGCACATTGGGAATAATGAAGCATATACATTAATAATCATATATAAATGTCCCTTTTCATGAGTCCGTTTTTACTGTGTGATGAAATCACACTTACTTAGCAAGGATTTTGACATCATTAGGCAGACTGTTTTTACCACAGCATTTGTTAAACTGCCTCCTTACACAACATGATATTTGCATAAAAGCCCAGGAAAGTTTAATTAGTTAACAAAATATTTCCACATTGTTTTGCTGAAATATAATTACATTGCAAACTTGAAAAAAAAAAATAAACCCATTGAATCTTTAACCTCAGAAACTCAGCATCATCGGTATCTTAGCATCTATATTCATCTTCTCAAGTTTCTGAAATGTTTACTGCTCCTGTTTTAACTCACCTGATACAGCCGGGTAGCTGAGTGTGTAACACAGTCCCAGCACCATTACAGATGTTAAGAGATTCATGTCTGAAGCACAGATGCACACACCACAGTTCAGAGCAATGTCATTAATTTTGTCTTCTCCTAATCTGCAGTGAAGAAAAAAGTTACATAAATACCATTCCATAATGAAGGAGAATTTTTTTTTTTTTTACTTTAAAAGAGAGTCAGAAATTCTCATTTTTGTGTTTATATTTGTCACTTTAAATGTCATTGTTCAAATCTATTAGTGGTTTTCAAAATTCAAATCCTCCAATAAGAACCATTCATATTTCATCCTTTTCAAAAATAATAATACAAAATTACAATTATTATTCACATGGACACATTTTTAAACTGAGAAAAATCCATTTTTTTCTGTTTGAGAGATTATCTGAATTCAAAATTGACCTGAATATCTTCAAAATGCTGTGATGCCACGTATTTCATCCAAATAGTTAATTGTTAATCACCTTAAAATCACAGCATTATTATGATCACCTGATAATGATTATCGATATGCATTTTCACTGATCTGAAGGTGTACAGATGAAAAATCATTCTTGTTTGGGGAACAAATATTGAAGAAAACAGCTCTTGGTAGTGGAATCGAATTAGAAGTGTGTCTGTAGTCAGAGTAAAAGTGATGCATGGTGGTTGTTTATGTTGCGTGTGAGGTGTATGATAAGCATATTTGTGATATTGTCATATTTGAACATCTGACAATGTTAAAATTTGCAAAAAAAAATTGTGATTTAAGTTGTATGAAAGAAGGTTAGGGTTAAGGGTGGAGTTAGAGTTCCACATTTTCTTATGACTTAATTTGTATTAAATAAAAAAAAAAATCTGACCATGTCATCCCCAATTATTCAAATTTGTATGAATTTCTCATGAGAGCAAATCTGATTTGAAAAAAAATGGATTTTTATGTTCACACAACTCCAAGAAAATGTGCTATTTGATTAGCAGTAATATTCATATGTTTCTAATGATTTTATTCATAATAATAGATTATTTTATTATTACGCCTAATTATAAATATGTTTCTTAATCTTTTATAATTTATAAGTAAAGCATTTTAAAATTTGAGATTCAAAATGAAAAAGGTATTATATAAATGCAAAGATGTTTATATTTATATCACATTTCTTTTCATCATTAAAAAAATACATCATACAATAATAATAATAATAATAATAATAATAATAATAATAATAATAATAATAATAATAGCCATTTAAACCTATAATGTGACCATTGACAAAAATTTACATTTGCTAAAATGTACAATGTCAATATAGAATAAATGGATTAAATTCAGTTAAAATGATGTGAAATTAGTTTAATCAGTTAAAACCAGAGTTGAAATGAAAATCATGCACAAGTTACAACCCACCTGTGTGTTTTGCCTCTTTGCTTCTGAGATGAGTTGGATTGTGGAAGTGCAGAGGGCCTTTATATGCAGAGAGGCACATCTCCATCACACTGGTGGGCTGTGGCATTTCCTAACATTTCGTACCGTAGTGTTTCCTCCTCCCTCTTATCTGCAGACACCCTTAATTGCCTGAATTATTAATTATCAAACCAAGCAGAATTTCCTGAAAAGGTCATGAAGCAGGTACACAGTATTTTTGTAATATTGCACAATATTTATTTATCTCTTCCCATTATAAAAGAAGCAGTAAAAGAAGTAAGTAGTGTTTTATAGTGGTGGAGCTGACTGGAATGTGACTGATTAACTCTTAGCAGGAAATACAATGTAGTTTCCTCTATTACATAATAGCATTTACTATATTTTCCCATAAATTCACCTGCCTGACTATATGAACAAAGCATTGCACATATTTTTAAATCATTATTTCTAAAGTGTAAATGCTCAACTGATCTGCTATATAATAGCAATATTAATGTGCAATGCAGAGGGATTAAGTGTACAGTGAATATACAGAGTCTAATGAAATGAAAATAAATCATGTCAGACCTTTTTCCACCTTGATGTGATATAGCAACCAAAAAAATTAAAGTGAAAACAAATAGAAGCATTTAGGGGAAAAAAGAAAAGAAAAAAAACTTGGTTAACCTAGTTGCACAAGTCTGCACACCCCTTAAATAATACTTTGCTATCCATGATTGCCGCTATCTAGACTAGAGCCCCAGTCCCAGCTGAAGAGAAGCAGCCCCATAGCATGATGCTGCCACCACCATGCTTCACTGAGAGCTTGGTGTTCTTTAGGTGTTAATAGTTCTTGTTTTTGTGCCAAACATATCTTTTAGAATTTAGCCAAAAAAGTCCAACCTTGGTCTCATCAGACCATAACACATTTTGCTACATAGTTTGGGGTGATTTATATGGGCTTGGATGCTTTTTTTTCTTTTTTCAAGAGAAAAGACTTGCATCTAGCAACCCTACCCCATACCCCATAGCCCAGACATGTGAAGAATACAAGAGATTGTTGTCACATGCAGGGAGTGGCCAGTACTTGCCAGATATTCCTGCAGCACTTTTAATGTTGCTGTAGGTCTCTTGGCAGCCTCCCTCATAAGTTTTCTTCTTGTCCTTTTGTCAATCTTGGAGAAATGTCCTGTTCTTGGTAATGTCACTGTGGTGCCCCATTTTCTCCACTTGTTGATGATGGCCTTCACAGTGCTCCTTGGTACATCTAACATTTTGGAAATTCTTTTGTACCCCTCTCCTGATTGATACTGTTTGAAATGAGATAAAGTACATGCTTTGTAAACTCTTTGCAGACCATGGCTTCAGCAGTTGGATCAAACCAAGAAGATCCTGCAAAAGAGCTTATCTTTATTCGGGGTTAATCAAAATCACTTCCTTCTAATTCACTTCAAACCATAACATGCAAGAAGGTATAAAATAATGTGCACTCAAATCTAACTACAATTTTAATAAAGATTTTAAAGATTTTAAAACAGTATTACTAGTTTGGTTAAAAATTCAAGAATAAATAAATAAATGTGATGTTTGTCAAAAATTCCTCTTACTATTTGAATCGGTTGGTTTTTATACATAAAATAAATCTATATTGTGATTTGTGAATTTTTTTTTACACTAGAAGGGATTTCTGGCTGCAAAAAATGGAGATCCCCCAATTTATATTGCTCCTGATGTAGATAAATTGTACTGGCAAGTACAAATACTTTTCAAAAGCTTACTGATGATTACATTGTAGATAATATTAGCTTTGGCCATGAAAAGGTATTTCCTTCTGTGCTTGCTTCCTTCTGTGATCAGTTCAGACTGATAATAATAATGGCTTTGTCTGTAATAATCACCTAATAATGATACAATACAGTTTAAATCATGCCGATGTTTAGAAATAACACCTGCCATTCTTACAATTATTCCAGATTTCCTAAACTGATATGCAAGGAAACCCCCTGGGAGTGTGCTTTTACAGGAAAATAATCAATGGTGGTGTGATGCAATGTAGCCCAACACAAAGGAGAGTCACTGCTCCATTCCAAAATTGATTATTTTCAAGTAACAGCATCCATCCATCCATCCATTTTCTGTACCGCTTATCCTACACAGGGTCACGGGCAGCCTGGAGCCTATACCAGGGGACTCTGGGCACACAAGGCGGGGAACATCCTGGACGGAGTGCCAACCCATCGCAGAGCACAATCGCATACACACATGTACTCCGGACAATTTGGAAATGCCACTCAGCCTACAAAAAAAAGCATGTCTTTGGACTGGGGAAGGAAACTGGAGTACATGGAGGAAACCCCCAAAGCGAGGGATTCAAGAGGTGGGATTCAAACCCCCAACCCTGGCAACAGTGCTAGCCACCGTGCCCCCCAAGTAACAGCATGATTATCAATTTTAGCTTATTGAAGAACGACAAGTCGTACTTTTACCTGTGTATAGTTATGTTTGTTGAATGTCTGTGAAAAAAGTTTGTACCTGTTATCACTTATGTTATTGCAGCTTTAAACAGTCGTTCTCTTACCAGCCTCTATTTTCTCTCTCTGTCTCTCAACTAATTTTTTTTTAAATAAAACACAGTTATTGAGAAACCAAAGAGTGCAAACTCTCACTCTCAAAACTACACCAACAACCATGCCACGGTTAAAGTCACTGAGTTCATACTTTTTCCCCAATTCTGAGGTTTGATATGAACATTAACTGAAGCTCTTGACCTGTATCTGCATGATTTTATGCATTGTCCTGCTGCCACATGATTGGCTGATTGGATAACTAGATGAGTGTACAGGTGTTCCTAATAAAGTAGAGAGTACATGTGCATAGTGAAACACTTTTCTCTGCAGGTCACAACCTGGGAGGCAGTTAGGGTCAAAGCAGAAGCTGTTGAGTGTTGCTTAAATTGCCAAAAATTGTGTGCTCCTTAATCACTGACCCTCTATTAATGTATATAAACTCACACACTCTGTGATTATGCTCAGATTTCACCGTGAAGACGTACAATCAGCCGTGTGAGTCATTTTTTTAAGCATGATTCTCAAGGAGAGACTTTTAGCTGACTGCCTTGTACTGAATGCATTTTATATTTCTGAGTTACTCACTCAAACAAGCCATTGCTTCATGTATACAGTTAAAGAGGATGAGTGTGAAAGTTCCTTTATTTTTTCTTGGGTAAGGTTAATAAACTGTCACAATGCTGCGTTTCAACAGAACCACAAGCAGAACAGTTTGAGTTAGTCAACACACAGTTGTAGCGCTGTAAGAGTTTACCATTATACTATACATTTTATAGTATTACAATATTTGTTTTTACAGTTAGTCATTTTGTAGATGCATTTAGTGCAGTGAAGCCTGATTTTATCCAAACACAGAGCAATTAAAGTCGAGTCTAATGCGAGTATAAGGCTGAGCAGTTCACTTTTAAGGATGTTGCTCAACAGCGCAACGATGGTTTTCTAGCAATCCTGTTTGGCAATCCTGTTTAATCCCTGTACTCCTCCTTCACCTTTCTTTATAACTTTATTATACACACTCCAGTCTTAAGAATGTTCAATCACTGATGATGTTCATCATTTCCAGCTTCCAATAGTCCTAGTATTGGATTTATTTATTTATTTATTTATTTAAAAAAGAACCAGTTGATTTAAGTAAAAATTCTGTGTCCAACAGGAAAGTATCTTTTCTTTTTTTTTTCTTTTTTTTTTTGGACAGTCTTGCATTTATCCTTGATCGTGAGCTTGGGTTACTGTCTGTGTGCAGTTTCTGTGCAAGTTCTCCTCTGGGTTCTCCGATGTCCTCACACCATCCAAAAGCATGCCAGTAGGTGGATTGGCTAAGATAAATTGCTCCTAGTTGTGAATGAGTGTGTGAATGTGTGTGCATGTTGCCCTGTGATAGACTGGTGTCCCACCCAGGGTGTATTCCGGCCTCACATCCCGTGCCCCCGGATCCGGATCCACCACAACCATAAGGATAAACAGTTACCGGAAGTGAGTGAGTGTGAGTGAGAAACGGTACTGTGTTTGCATTAAAACACTTAAAATTGAAATGCACTAAACAATGCACATCTTGACCAAGACATTTTATTTGCTTTTTAATTGATTGTAGCTTATTTCTTTGTCACACCATAGTTAAGATTTATTTTATTTATTTATTTTTTTTGAACTCATCTGCTTCCTGTTTTCTGCTAATTCCTCGGTGTTTCTAAACCACATTCTCACTCAGTTCTTTGTGATGTTCAAAGCATGCATTTCATTTTTCATTTTGGCTTCTAAAATGAATTTTTTTGGTTTTGTCAAAAAATTTATGCTAATAGAATCATGCTAATACTTCAGCCACAGATTACATTTTTCCTATGAACTTTTTTCAGAGGCCATCTAACTGCCTTAGTGCTTCAGTATCTTTGACTTATAACATCTACATTTACATACACAGTAGACTTTCCTCTTTTCCACACAACCTTAATGATCATCGACAGGCTGCATTTTTTTTATTATTAACTTCAACAGAGAAAAAAGAGAGATTGGTGCTACTTTATAAGTTTTTAACAGGAACTTGTTTTGCAAATATTCCTCAACGTTAGATGTAACTAAAGAGATAAACAGTATAATATGCTATTCTTTAATAAATAAAAATTTTGCGTTGGCATATTACTGTAGTATTAGAGGAATAAAACACAACAGGGTATGCTATTGGAAAATAATGTAAAGCTACAACCCAAACTTACTTAACGTCCTGTCATATTATATTAAGTTATAGATTGAAAATATTATAAAGTTCTTTATATCTATATCTATTTCTTTCCACATACCACATGCGCACAAATTCATACAATACAGTGGAAATCGTGAGAACGACAAGCAGAGATTTCTTCTTTAGTAAAACAGAAGGAAAACTGTATGACTTAGTTAATCACCGACTGGAAAACACCTTCGTGTGTCTGGAATGAGGAACTCTTTGTGCAGGTAAATATTTGGGGAGTTGCTGGGATAGATTGATTCACAGTTCAATAGTGTTAATACCTAAAGCAGTCATGAAAGACAAAACAGAAATGTAAACAGACTATTTTTGCTGGCAATAAAATCATCTGTACCACAGAGTGTACCAGAATGCTCTGCTTCACGTGCCTTGGAGGAAGCACGTTTTAGCATGTGTACGTTTCGGACAGTACACTTAGACCCAATAATCAAAAACACAATTAAAACAGGGCACGAAATTGTTTTATATATATATATATGTATATATATGCCCCTAGTTGTGAATGAGTGTGTGAATGTGTGTGCATGTTGCCCTGTGATAGACTGGTGTCCCACCCAGGGTGTATTCCATCCTCACAGCCAGTGCTCCCGGATCCGGATCCACCACAACCATAAGGATAAACAGTTACTGGAAGTGAGTGAGTGTGAGTGAGAAACAGTACTGTGTTTGCATTAAAACACTTAAAATTGAAATGCACTAAACAATGCACATCTTGACCAATATATTTTATTTGCTTTTTAATTGATTGTAGCTTATTTCTTTGTCACACCATAGTTAAGATTTGTTTTTTTGTTTTTTTTAAACTCACTTGCTTCCTGTTTTCTGCTAATTCCTCAGTGTTTCTAGACCACATTCTCATTCAGTTCTTTGTGATGTTCAAAGCATGCATTTTATTTTTTATTTTGGCTTCCAAAATGAATTTTTTTGGTTTTGTCAAAAACATTAATGCTAAAAGAGTCATGCTAATACTGCAGTGATAGAGATTATATTTTTCCTATGAACTTTTTTCAGAGGCCATCGAACTGCCTTAGTGCTTCAGTATCTTTGACTTATAATTAACATACACACCTGGCTTTCTGGAAGTTTCACATAATCTATGCCTCATAATAAAGAGATTAAAAACGTGTAAGTGTTGATATGGTGAAGTTTTCTGTGAGGAGATGCTTATATAATATTTTTGGAAGGAGTATCCAGTGTCACCGCTTTGTAACAATCAGAGGTAATCAAAATTTCTGACTCTTGGTAACACGACAGGCTGCATTTTTTTTATTATTAACTTCAAGAGAGAAAAAAGAGAGAAAAAAGGGAGACTGGTGCTACTATATAAGTTTTTAACAGGAACTTGTTTTGCAAATATTCCACAACATTACATGTAACTAAAGAGATAAACAGTATGAGATGCTATTCTTTACTTAACGTCCTGTCATATTATATTAAGTTATAGATTGAAAATATTATAAAGTTCTTTATATCTATGTCTTTCCACAAACCACATGAGCACAAATTTATACAATACAGTGGAAATCGTGAGAACGACAAGCAGAGATTTCTTCTTTAGTAAAACAGAAGGAAAATTGTATGACTTAGTTAATCACCGACTGGAAAACACCTTCTTTTGCTTTTCGTGCGTCTGGAATGAGGAACTCTTTGTGCAGGTAAATATTTGGGGAGTTGCTGAAATTGATTGATTCAGTAGTGATAATGCCTAAAGCTGTCATGAAAGACAAAACAGAAATGTAAACAGACTACTTTTGCTGGCAATAAAATCATCCGTACCACAGAGCTGTTGAATGTTCTGCTTCACGTGCCTTGGAGGACGCACGTTTTAGCACGTGTACGTTTCGGACAGTACACTTAGACCCAATAATCAAAAACACAATTAAAACAGGGCACAAAATTGTTATATACAGTTAGGTCCAGAAGTATTTGGACAATGACAGAGTTTTTGTGGTTTTGCCTTCATACACCACCACAATAGATTTGAAATAAAACAATCAAGATGTGATCAAAGTGTAGACTTTCAGCTTTATTTTAAGAGGCTCCACAAAAATATGGCATTTACCATTTAGGAATTACAGCCATTTTAAGCAAAGTATTTCCATTTTCAGGGGCTCAAAAGTATTTGGACAATTGACTGACAAGAAGTTAATTGACCAGGTGCGGTCCATTCCTTGTTACTTCAAAACAAATGAAGCAGATAAAAGGTCTGGAGTTGATATCAGGTATTGAGTTGGCATTTGGCAGCTGTTCGACTGGAGCTACCAACATGAAGTCCAAGGAGATCTCAATGCGAGTGAAGGAGGCCATCATTAGGCTGAAAAAACAACATAAATCTATAAGAGAAATAGCAAAAACTTTAGGTGTGGGCAAATCAACAGTTGGGTACATTCTTAAAAAGAAAGAAAGCACTGGTGAGCTCAACAACATCAAAAGGCCTGGAAGACCACAGAAGACAACTAAAGTGGATGATCGCAGAATCCTTTCCTTGGTGAAGAAAAACCCCTTCACAACATCAACAGAAGTCAAGAATACTCTGGAGAAGGTAGGTGTATCATTGTCAAAATCCACAATCAAGAGAATGAATGTAAATACAGAAGGTTTACAACAAGGTGCAAACCACTGGTAACATTCAAGAACAGGAAAGCCAGATTAGACTTTGCCAGAAAACATCTAAAAAAGCCTCCCATGTTCTGGAATAAGATTCTTTGGACTGATGAAACCAAGATTAACTCATTCCAGAACGATGGAAAGAAAAAAGTTTGGCAAAAGAAAGGAACAGCTCATGATCCAAAGTATACCACATCATGTGTCAAACATGGTGGAGGCAGTGTTATGGCATGGGCATGTATGGCTGCTAATAGAACGGGCTCACTGGTGTTTATTGATGATGTGACTGCTGACAGAAGTAGAAAGATGAATTCTGAGGTGTATAGGGCTATACTCTCTGCTCACATTCAGCCAAATGCTACAACAAAACTGATAGGGCGCCGCTTCACAGTGCAGGTGGATAATGACCCTAAACATACTGCGAAAGCAACTCAAGACTTTTTGAAGGCAAAGAAATGGAATATTCTTCAATGGCCAAGTCAGTCGCCTGATCTCAACCCAATAGAGCATGCTTTTCACTTACTGAAGACAAGACTGAAGGCAGAAAGACCCACAAACAAGCAGCAACTGAAGGTGGCTGCAGTGAAGGCCTGGCAAAGCATCTCCAGGGAGGAAACTCAAAATATGAGTTTTGAGAACATGGGCTCCAGACTTCAGGCAGTCATAGGACCCCCTTGAAAATGAGATGATGCATCTCAAGCAGTTTATCCCAAAGAATAAAATTTGTTACAATTGACTGCAAAGGATTTTCATCCAAGTATTAAAATTATGGTTATATTTACAATCATGTCACGTTGTCCAAATACCTTCGAGCCCCTGAAAATGGAAGTACTTTGCTTAAAATGGCTGTAATTCCTAAATGGTAAATGCCATATTTTTGTGGAACCTCTTAAAATAAAGCTGAAAGTCTACACTTTGATCACATCTTGGTTGTTTTATTTCAAATCTATTGTGGTGGTGTATGAAGGCAAAACCACAAAAACTCATTGTCTCATTGTCATTGTCCAAATACTTCCGGACCTAACTGTATATATGCCCCTAGTTGTGAATGAGTGTGTGAATGTGTGTGCATGTTGCCCTGTGATAGACTGGTGTCCCACCCAGGGTGTATTCCAGCCTCACAGCCAGTGCTCCCGGCTCCGGATCCACCACAAGGAGAAGCAGTTACCGGAAGTGAGTGAGTGTGAGTGAGAAACAGTACTGTGTTTTGCACTTAAAATTGAAATGCACTAAACAATGCACATCTTAACCCAGATATTTTTTTTGCTTTTTAATTGATTGTAGCTTATTTCTTTGTCACACCATAGTTAAGATTTATTTTTATTTTTTTAACTCACCTGCTTCCTGTTTTCTGCTAATTCCTCAGTGCTTCTAAACCACATTCTCACTCAGTTCTTTGTGATGTTCAAAGCATGCATTTCATTTTTCATTTTGGCTTCCAAAATGAATTTTTTTGGTTTTGTCAAAAAAATTTATGCTAATAGAATCATGCTAATACCTCAGTGACAGAGATCATATTTTTCCTATGAACTTTTTTCAGAGGCCATCGAACTGCCTTAGTGCTTCAGTATCTTTGACTTATAATTTACATACACACCTGGCTTTCCTCTTTTCCACACAGCCTTAATGATCATGATTTGCAATATTTAAATTGTATTTTAAAATCTATCTAATTCCTATACATTATACGTTCTAATGTTTGTATTGCAATGAAAACATCTAAAATTCTATTCTTAATTAATAATTATTTAATAACTTTGGTTATTAAGTATTTCTGCACTATGTCTGAATTAAAAACAATTTAAATTAATTTATACCAAAGCCCTGTTAAATTCTTTTGATTTTGATTGGTCAGAAAATAAATTTTTCTCTAACAGCAGCTCTGACTGTAGTGCTGGTGTCACAATTTCATGTGAATGTGCTTATTGTAATACCTTATTGTTTATATAGTAACAGCTTACTTGTATGCTTGTATTGTGGAAGTTTCACATAATCTATGCCTCATAATAAAGAGAATAAAAATGTGTAAGTGTTGATATGGTGAAGTTTTCTGTGAGGAGATGCTTATATAATATTTTTGGAAGGAGTATCCAGTGTCACCGCTTTGTAACAATCAGAGGTAATCAAAATTTCTGACTCTTGGTAACATGACAAGCTGCATTTTTTTATTATTAATTTCAAGAGAGAAAAAAGAGAGACTGGTGCTACTATATAAGTTTTTAACAGGAACTTGTTTTGCAAATATTCCACAACATTACATGTAACTAAAGAGATAAACAGTATGAGATGCTATTCTTTACTTAACGTCCTGTCATATTATATTAAGTTATAGATTGAAAATATTATAAAGTTCTTTATATCTATGTCTTTCCACAAACCACATGCGCACAAATTCATACAATACAGTGGAAATCGTGAGAACGACAAGCAGAGATTTCTTCTTTAGTAAAACAGAAGGAAAACTGTATGACTTAGTTAATCACCGACTGGAAAACACCTTCTTTTGCTTTTTGTGTGTCTGGAATGAGGAACTCTTTGTGCAGGTAAATATTTGGGGAGTTGCTGGGATAGATTGATTCACAGTTCAATAGTGTTAGGTTGTGTGTTCTCCCCATGCTTCAGGGGTTTCCTCCCCCAAAGGCACGCGTTGTAGGCTGATTGGCATTTCCAAATATTGTCCATAGTATGAGATTGTACCCGCCTGGTGCCCTGAGGTGACCCTGTGTGGGATACGCAGAATGTGATGGATGGATTTCTTTCTTGTATGATGAATGGATAGTTTTCTTGTATGAACATGTATGTCCATTACCAGTCTTTATTGTTCAGTTGTATTCATTCAAGAATGTAGTTGTGTATACACTTACAAACCTTAATTCCTAGAATATATGTGTGATGCTTGGTTGAGTAAATATTTGATGATGCTATTTTCAGTGCTGCCATTTATTTTAAGTTTTCCTTTTTCTTAATTTTAAGTTTAATATTTTTGTTTGTTAATGGTTACCCTCTAAAAAAGAAAGAAAGCCAATAAAATTATACGTATCAGAAGAATGCATGTAACCGCACCAGTCCTTTGCAGATAAGATTAAAGAGCCATAAACTGCTAAATGTGTAAATGCTTATAAAGTGTGCAGGTGCATAATATACAATGGATATAAAAAGTCTACACACCCATGTTAAAATGGCAGGTTTTTTAGATGTAAAAAAAAAAAAATGAAACCAAGATCAATTATGTCAGAATCATTTCTACCTTTATTGTGAAATTGCAACCTAAAAATTAAAATGAAAAATATCATCATCAAAGCTTTTATCCAAGTGTTAAAGTCTATAAGAGGTTCTCTGGCAGTCTGGCAGAACTTTTGTAACTAATATAGAACGTGCTAAGCTTATTTATTTAATTGAGAGCACTGGAAGCTTAGAAACAGGAACAGAAAAAGTCTCAGAGGAATAGTAAAAGATCTCTCTCAATCATCTAAAACCAAGGCAATGCATAAGCAACACTACGTTGAGCAAGTTCCCTCAGAAAGTTGCTAGAGTGCTTCTTCCTTCTATCAATATTATATATAGAGCTCAGGCCAATTTTGTTTTCTCCAGTGTTGGGCAAATATATGAGTTATAGATTGGCCTGGTATCAAACTTGTCCAAACTTCATCCTTCCCTTTGTAAATAAAGGAAACTGAGTCATAAAAAACAAAGTGTAAATGTCCATTTCTATCTTTATAATTATCTTTTTATTAAAAAAAAAAATTCATTTCATAATTATGGATACAAGTAATACATGTAATGCACAAAGGCCTATTCTTGTTAACCAACATTCTTCTATGAATAGGGAATGGAGATCATTTTCACTACTGATTTTCTCCTGCGTATTATGTTGCATGTGTACTGAAAGTTCAACATTTAACACCTAATTAAACACAAGTTAGAACCTTAAAGACTGACACGAAGTCAGAACCCTAAGCCCTGGGACCAAACAGTCCTAGGCCTAACTGTCTGGGATTAACCAAAGATTAAAATCTCGAAATCTCAAATTAAAACTGTGACTAACCAAGATTCACTGCCTTAAAGGCTGAGACTAGCAAAAAGTAAAAAGACTTTGCTTGTCATCTAAACAGTTTCTTTGCTTATCTGAGACCAGGTAGATGTCAGTACTATGTGTGGCATTTGTACTAAAGTATCAAAGTTATATAAAAACTGATGTGCAATCGTGCCATATGCTGGGTCTTTGTAGTTTCCTTGCCAAAGCCAAGGTGCTTAACACTTTGCTTTTGAAATAGCAAGAAACATATTTTTAGCAGAGGAGGTCTTGTCACTTTATTGTAATTTCAACTGTATACAGCTAGTTAGTACACAGTGAAACGAAACAACGTTCCTCCAGGACCATGGTGCTATATCAAATAACATAGAACTACAATAGACTAAACATGTCTACATAAAGTGCATGTGCCAACGATTGCAAACAGCAAGACAGTACAATAACTACTAAAACAGTAATATAACTAAGACAGTACAATATGTGCTAAAACAGGACAATAGGCACAGTAAGAGACAGTGCAGTGCAGATCAGTACACAGTTCTAGTATGAAAGTGTCAGATATGACAGTAGTGCAAAAGAATAACAATATATTAAATTGCTGTGAATGTAAACATAACATATTTTGACATAGTATTCAGCAGATAAACCTATAATATACATAGATATAGCAGTTATTGGGGTAGCAGCCAGGTAGAAAGTATAGCAATGACAAGAAATTCTATACAATATTTATAAATACAGAAGCAGCAAAACAAAATGTAGGTAGTAACTACAGAAGTGTGCAAAAATTGCAAAGGGAGTGGGATGGTGTTCAGTTGAGTATGAGTGTGTGTGTTGTCAATCCAGTCCAGTCTGAGTATCGAGGAGTCTGATGGCTTGGGGGAAGAAACCGTTACACAGTCTGTCCGTGAGGGCCTGAAGGCCACAATACTGGTTTTGCGGATGCAGTGTGTGGTGTAAATGTCTATGATGGAGAGAAGAGAGACCCCAATTAACTGAAGTCCATGAACAGCATTCAAACATACATGTCCTTTTTGTGCAGATGGGTGAAGGCCAGGTGGTGATGGAGGATGCAGGGTGGTGGTGATCATCTGTTGAGTGGTTGGGACAATACACGAATTGCAGGGGGTCCAGCAAGGAGGGCAGCAGGGTCTTGATGTGCCTCATGACGAGTCTCTCGAAGCACTTCATGATGATGGGTGTGAGTGCAAAAGAACAGTAGTCGTTGAGGCAGGACACTGAAGATTTCTTCGGCCTAGGGATGATGCAGGTGGCCTTGAAGGACGTTGCTCAGGGAGGTGTTGAAGATGTCTGTGAAAACATCTGCCAGCTGGATTGCACATCCTCTGAGCACTCTGCCAGGAATGTTGCATCTGGAATGTAGGCATCACTGTCACAGGCAGGTGATGTTGTCCTGTAGTTGGTGATGGCCTGGATGCCCTGCCACATACGCCGCGTGTCTCTGCTGGCCTTGAAGTGGCTGTGGATCCTCTGGGCGTGTGCGCGATTTGCCTCTCTGATGGCCCGGGACAGTTCGGCCCTTGCTGTTCTTAGGGCCGCCTTGTCGCCTGCTCTGAAGGTGGAGTCTCGGGTCCTCAGCAGTGCACACACCTCTGCAGTCATCCACGGCTTCTGGTTGGAGTGTGCGGTGATGAGCTTGGAGACAGTGACGTCATCAATGCATTTGCTGATGTAGCTGGTCACTGATGCCGTGTATTCCTTCAAGTTGGTGAAGCCGCCGCTGGTTGCAGCTTTCCTGAACATGTGCCAGTCAGTGCGCTCAAAACAGTCCTGAAGAGCAGAGATGGCTTCTGCTGGCCTGGTTTTCACCTGCTTCAGAACCTGTTTGGAGTGTCTGACGCTGGGATGGGATGTATGCTGGGATTAGACAAACATGCTGATGGAATGTAGGGAGGCACTGACTTGAGATTTGCATAGTTGAAATCTCTGGCAACAATAAACAGTCCTTCAGGGTGTGAATTCTGCAGCTTGCTAATAGTCCCATACAGTTGACAGAGCACCTCCTTAGCATTAGCACTGGGGGAATGGGGGGAATACACTTCGTCTATGAGGACAGTGGTGAATTCCCATGGTAAATAAAATGGTCTGCATCCAACAGTCACAAACTCCACTAGAGATGAGCAGTAACTCGAAACTAGCGCAGACGTCTTGCTTCATTCCTTGTTGATGTAAACACACAAGCCACAACCACAAGCCTTACTGCACAGAGCTGCGCAACTGACACACTCTTAGGAAAAAGTGTTCTACTTTGGAACATTTTCTGATAACACTCTGTTGTAGGGTTCTACATAGAACCTTAAAGGGATCCCCAGAAAACTGAAACCCTTAAGAATTTGGGTTCGACCTTTTTCCTGACCTTTTTTCTAAGAATGTACAAAACACAACACCCACTGTCCATATTTTAACTGTACATATCAAGTGAACGCATACACACTTACAGTACATACCCCACACCACATCTGTATTCCTTTATTGTTATTCACTTATAGTTATATTTTTGTATGGTAGATTTTCCTTTATATTCCTAGAACTTATATTACCTGTGTCAAGAGAAATAGATAAAAATAGATTCACATTCTAACTCATAGCAGTATGTTCAGGTTATTACAGTACAATCTTGCATGTAGACTTAACAGCCAGACAGAAACGTTCTAGAAGGAAGTAAGGAGTGTTTAAAAAATGGCAATAAGGAACTGTACTATGGGAAATCTATGATGAGAAGGAAGATGGGTATACAGCTTCTGAGAAAAAACAAAGGGAAGGTCGCACGTGCTGTTATCTGTGGTTTACACAAGACCTCTCCCTGACTGACTGAATAGCTTAATAAAACTGCGTAAACCCTTACCTTTAAAATACAACTGTGATTAAGCAGTTAAGATTTAATAACTAACCAAAACCTAGTTTCCCAGAAACGTCATATCGTTAAAGGAAACCTTGACACATAAACACAATAACTGTGTTTATATTGCACTATTTATGATAGTTTGGTGATAATATGTTGGTTGGTGCTCTATTGTCCTATAGTAAGAAGTTGTGTGCTTCTCTGATATCAGAGGAGGATATTGTTACTGCTAGCTAGTTTAATAAGAGAAAGCATTTAAACAATTTCAGACATAATGGATAAAGGGCATGTTTCAAGTCAAGTCAAGTCAAGTCAAGTGGAGTTTATTGTCATTTCAGCCATATACAAGTACACAGTGAAACGAAACAACGTTTCTCCAGGACCAAGGTGCCACATAAGACAACACAGAACAACACAGAACTACGGGGACTACATAAATTACATAAATTAAACGTAAAGTGCACAAGTGCAAACATGTGCAGACAGCACAAGACAGAACAGACAGTACATAACTACAACGCCGACCAGTACACAGTCCTGTTGAAAGTGATAAAGTGACAGTAGTGCAAATATTACAGCTGAGGTAGTGTAAACAGTGTAAACATAGTAGTGCAGTGTGCAGTGCATGTGCATAGAGGATGTTCCGTTGTGTGTGTATATATATATGTATGTATGTATGCGTGAGTTCCTTGGACCAGTTCAGTTGTGTGTGTGTATATATGTGTGTGTGTGTATATGTATGTGTGTGTGTGTGTTCCTTCAGTCCAGTTCTAGGTATTTAGGAGTCTGATGGCATGAGGGAAGAAACTGTTGCACAGTCTGGTTGTGAGGGCCCGAATGCTTCGGTACCCTTAACCAGACGGCAGGAGTGTGAAGAGTGTGTGTGAGGGGTGTGTGGGATCATCCACAATGCTGGTGGCTTTGCGGATGCAGCGAGAGGTGTAAATGTCTGTGATGGAGGGAAGAGAGACCCCGATGATCTTCTCAGCTGTCCTCACTATCCGCTGCAGGGTCTTGCGATCTGAAACAGTGCAATTCCCAAACCAGGCAGTGATGCAGCTGCTCAGGATGCTCTCGATAGTCCCTCTGTAGAACATGGTGAGGATGGAGGGTGGAAGATGTTCTTTCCTCAGCCTTCGCAGAAAGTACAGGCACTGCTGGGCTTTCTTTGTTATGGCTCTTTTTCACTGTTAGCTCTTAAAAACAAAAAAGGAAGAACTTCTTTTATGACTCAACATTTTTCAACAGAGAAAGAACTTCTTTTATGACTCAACATTTTTCAACAAAGTTCAACATCACACTATGTTGCTTAAAGTATGTGGACACCTGACCATCATACAACATATGTACTTGTTGAAAATCCCACTCCAAACCATGAGCATTAATATGGATCTGGTCCACCCTTTGCTCTTATATTAACCTCCACTCTTCTGAGAAGGCTTTCCGTTAGATTTTGGATTGTGGCTTTGGGGATTTGTTCATTCAAGCACAAGAGCATTAGTGAGGTCTCAGTTCAACCCAAAGGTGTTCAGTGGGGTTGAGATCAGGGCTCTGCGTGGACCTCTCAAGTTCTTCCACACCCGTTTTGGCAAACCATGTCTTTAGAAATCATTAGTGAAGACAGCAAACACTGGACAGCAAACAAGTTCCAGAAGGCAGTGCAGCTATATGATGCAGTTGCACGGAGACTCGGCTCGGCTAGTTAGGGAAAGTTAAAGCTTTGGAAGCTAATCCGTTTGAGCAGAGTGTACAGATGAGGAGGTGAGAGAACTGCAAGGGCTGAAGCCCACTGGCAACACTATCATCTGGTTTTCGAGTGGCATTGTGAAAAAATTCACTACAAAATAAATAAACACTACTGAAGATCAAGGTTTATTATAATGATTAATATGCAAGTTATTCAGGGTAGAGATTTTCTTAAAGATGATTTTTAGGAGAATGTTCAATGTGATGATCTCAGTGTGATGATGTTCAGTGTGATGATCTTTGAGTTTTCGAGTTTATCCTAATTAGAGCATTGGTTTAATAATGATTGCTGATGATTATGATGATGATAATGTCTGTTGGAAGGTGAATTCAGAGGCGTAGGCATCCATGTCTGTATAAATGACAATGCACGTTTGAAATTGTTTAAATGACCTAATAAAAAGGTTATTAACAAAAGATTTAGTCAACGGAGTAGACTTAATTAATCAGCCATTATTTGACACTGTTGTCAGTCAACAATGAGGCTCATGTTTAATTGCTTCGATTGAATTTTACCTCTTTTAAATCTGACTCTCTACGGAAATAAAATTAAATAAAGTATTTAGATATCCTCAGAATTATTTGAAAATTAAAAAAGGAATCTAAAAACTGCCTAACTGATAAGGATTCACCCCCTCAGTATGAACTGTCCTTTTGCAGCAATTACAGCTTTGAGTTGTTTTGCACGTGCCTGTATGAGCTTTGCACATTTTGATTTTGGCATTCTCTTCTCAACCCTAGAGCATGATGCTACCACCACCATGCTTGATTGTACGAATGGCGTTACCTTGGTGCTGGGCTGTATTTGGTTTGCGCCAAATATTATGCTTTGGCTTTAGACCAAATGGCTCCACTTTAGTTTCATCAGACCACAAAATCTGCTTCCAAAAGCTCTCAGATTTGTCAAGAGCTGATGATATTGCTGAGGTTTGCACAGGTTCTCCTATTTCACTCAGTGAGCTCTGTAACTCCTTCAGTGTTGTAGCTGGCCTCTCAGACACTTCTGTGACAACTGAGCACTCAGTTTGGCCTGATCTTGGTAGTGTCTTGGTTGTGCCATATTTGTTCCACTTTGTTATAATGGATTTCACAGTGCTCCTAAGACGGTTCAAAGCTTTCTTCCTCCTAACAACTCCATCTCAAAGCTTCACAGGCAGTTCCTTGGTTTTCTTGATAGCAGGAGTGAGACCTCCCAAAGTCAGAGATATTTATCGTGCTAGCATGCAACTGAACACAGGCGGATAACACAGGTGTACCCTGTTTAACATATTTAGTGTGAGCTCTCAAAAATTAAATACTAGTCGATAATTTATCTAAATACTTTATTTCATTTTATTTCTGTAGAGACTACACTTTAATAGGAGCACCTTTTTGTTTCTGCAGTTATCTAATCAGCCAATCATGTGGCAGCAGCACAATGCATAAAATCATGCAGATACAGGTCAATAGCTCCAGTTCACATCAAACATCAGAATGGGGAAAAATGTGATCTCTGTCATTTTAACCATGGCGTGGTTGCTGATGCCAGATGAGCTGGTTTGAGTATTTCAGAAACTGCTGATCTCCTGGGATTTTCACACACAACAGTCTCAAGAGTTTATATAGAATGGTGTGAAGAAAAAAAAAAATCCTGTGAGCAGAGGATCTCCAGGCTGAAATACCTTGTTGATGAGAGAGATCAGAGGAGAAGTGTAGTATGTGTGCTATCCGTCTGGGAAAAATTCACTGCCATGCCACCAGAGGGCAGCGTCCCCCGAATTCCACAGATTGTTTCCTTTCTTTATTTGGATTTACCCTTTGATTCTGGAAATAATTAAGAATAAAAAACAAAGTACTTCTGTAAGTCGGTCTAGATAAAGGCGTCTCCCAAATGCCATAAATATAAATGTAAATAATGATGATTACCATGTTTGATTTACCTGATTATCTGACCATTCTTTGGATCTGTGCTCTTGCTTCGGAAATACCGTATTCACTGTGTTTGACCTTGGCCTGTCTGTCGATATTGAGTTTTGGATCATTAATTAACCTCCATCAAATGGATTCTCACAATACCTCTAAGACCTGGCTGTTACAATATAATTGAAAATGTCTAACTTGGACATGTGAAGGATTTCACCAGGCCACTACACATACAGTACATTGCCTTTCAAGACAAGAGTCTGGTTTATAGTAGCTTAAGTTTCTGAAATATCTGTTATTTTGTACTCTTACTTCATTCCATTTCCATGGGAAAAAACCTACTTTTTACTCTTTATGTTTTTATTTAGACTTTTAAAGTTATATATGTTGAAGGTCTCCTCTTCTCTCTGAATGGGCTCATATTAGCATCCAGTCATTTCAGTTTGGCTTTTTTTTGGTTTTGCAGTGACCTTTTCATACTGCACAATGTAGTTAGCACTATAGCGTCTGAAGATTGATAATCTACGGGACTGTAATGTGGAACTTGAGGATGAGCGCCCCTGGCCCTAACTTCCTGAAGCATGTTTCAATATGCTGGAGTAAGCAAAGACATGTATACAATCAGGCGTCTCCTTTGCCTCCCTAAAAGTTACAAACTTTATCTAATTCGTAAAAGCATGTTAAGGTATTTTTTACTAATTTACTAACATTAACTGGTTATTTTAACTAAGTTAGCCTGTTTTCATGGCTAATGCCAGGCTAGCCAAACATCCGTTCCAGTAACATAATTGGTTAGGCAGCAAGGCAGATTCTAGATAATGGTAAATAATGCAAACTTACATATATTGAATGATGTTTTTAGGCAAAACGGCATAGTTACTTTAAAAAAAAATCTTATAACAGTCACACTGTAGATAAGTGTAAGTGACATTAACTTCATTTCATCAGTTAAAAACATTTTACTTTTAAATACTTGAGTACCTTTAAAAGTAGAAACCATTTTTACTTTCAGTTGAGCACATTTTTGGGCTTGATACTTTCACTTTTAATTGAGTAAGATTCTGATACATTATACTTAAATATAATTTCTCTGTTCTTTGCCCATCCCATTACATCCCATCTACACTGCTCTACATCTCTTGCTCTTTTCTTTGCACATGCTGCCATTAACAGGAAGTTATCTGAAAGTATATAATTGACTCATAATACTCAGTTACAGTCAACTTAATAATTATTGGCACCCTTTGTGAAAATGAGCAGTGAAGAATAAAGGAATTAACAGCATAAAATGAGTAATGTCTTAAAACATAAAGGGGTGCCATATAATTTTGCCATACATTTTAAAGTAGAACACATTTTCTACAAAACACTGGTTTCAGAATTGTCAAGCACTACTACACTTAATATTTGGTGGAGCAATGTAATGTCTACCAGGTTTTGGGACCTGTGTAGAGGACACTTTGTCATGCAAAACATCTGAAGCTCCTTCATAGTCTTAGGTTTGCGCGTGCGTACTGTCTTCTTCATAGATTTGTAATAGGGTTCAAATCCAGCACTATATCCAGCAGATGGCAGCAGATTTATACGCTATAAACTGTACAGCATTCTAGCTTTACTCCCACACCAGCTTTAATCACAGCTCTGTAAGTTTATATCAAATATGGATGTTTAATTGTGTATCTTCCCAGCCAGAATTTATTTATTTATTTACTTGGCTAGTTGTCTGAATTTACATAAAATTATTATGCAAATATCTGATCCATTCCCATCTCTGGTTAAGTTTCCATGATTTCCAGAGGTGAGGATTTGAAAATTTTTGTGAATGCCAGTGCAAAAAAGTGCTTAGGCTTTGGGGGCCACACTGATCCAAATCTGATCACTTATTAATTAATTAATTAATTAATTAATTTCCCGATATGTGCCTAAATAATTTCATAATGTTTACTCCAAACAGTATCCGTACATTGACTATCAGCACACACTCAGAAAAAAAGGATACTAAACTGTACCATTCCTTGTGGTGGTACCATCAAGCATGCACAGTTTGTCCCTTTAGTGTGTATCTTTTACCTAGTAAAGTGCAAGTACTGTAAAAGACTAATTATGGTCCAATTATTAAGCTAAACATTACTGTATATACACTGATGATGTTATGTTTAATTGTCATTTTAAAATGCAATACACAAAATTCACAGGCATTAGTAACTGAGACCTATATGCCCTAATAAGTCGATTAAAGGGGCAGCAAGCAACCTTAGTTGACTTGTTACATATTCCAAAATAGGGATGGGCATCCTTCCATTTCTGTAAGAATAAACACCTTGCAAACAAAGTACTTAAAGCCTCACAGTCGGTTACAGACAGATCGACCATGTGTTTGGATGTACAGTGGATATATAGAGTCTACACGGCCCTGTTAAAATGGCAGGTTTTTGTGATGTAATAGAATGAAACTGAGATAAATCATGTCAGAACTTTTTCCACCCTCAATGTGCAATTGCAAGTACTAAAGAAATAAAGTAAAAAACAATCAGAAACCTTTCTAGGGAAAAAAGGAAAAATAAAAAAACTTACAATAACCTAGTTGCATAAGTGCGCACACCCCTAAACTAATACATTGTTGAAGCACCTTTTGATTTTATTCCACCACTCGGTCTTTTTGAATAAGAGTCTATCAGCGTGGCACATCTCGACTTTTTCATCTCGAAATTTTGCCAAATTTTCTTGCAAAAACATTCTAGATCCATCAGAAATCGCTGGTATTTGTAGCTATTCATGATCCCCTCCACATTGATAAAAGCCCCAGTTCTGGCTGAAGAAAAGCAGCCATAAAACACGATGCTGCCACCACCATGCTACACCGTGGGTATGGTGTTCTTTTGGTGATGTGCTTTTTTTTTCTTTTTTTTTTTTTGCACCAAACATACCTTTTTTCCAATTATGGAATTATTATACCTTTTGGAATTATTCTCATCAGACCATAATACATTTTGCCTCATAGTGTGGGGTGATATAGTCTGGGTTGGATGTTCTTGGAGAGAAAGGCCTTCCGCCTAGCCACTCTACCCCATAGCTCAGACATGTGAAGAAGAATATGAGAGATTGTTGTCACATGGAGAGAGTAATCAATCCTTGTCAGATATTCCTGCAGCTCTTTTAATGCTGCCTCTTGGCAGCCTCCCTGGTAAGTTTTTGTCTTGTCCTTTTATAAATTTTGGAGGGATGTCCTGTTCTTCGTGATTACCTAGTGCACTTGAAATATTTTTAAAAATCAGGGACCAAAACGAAATAAAAGTTTTGCGCATACGCAGTTTCTTTGAAATGTTTTCCCTTATATCTTGTTCCCAACCAGCCTTTGCAGTCATTCAAAAGGAGTGCTGGCCCTCAGATATTTTAGTGTATGGGCTAAATATTAAGCCTTTAAACGATAGGCATTTCTCCATAAAGGAGTTGCATGAATTATACAAGGGCCATAATCTTTTTTAAAGGTACACAATGTCCACGTTTCCAGGTAAAAGATACATATTAAAGGTAGAAAAGTTAAACTTACCACCCCAGTCACAAGGAAAGGTATTTTTATTGAGACTGCATGGTTCTGAATCACATTGTGGGTCTTAAATTAATCTATTTGCATTGACTCTGCGTTGTATTTTGTATTGTCTAAAATCAAACAGCAGAAGGTGAGTCACTCCAGTCTCTGCAGCAAATGGAGACATACAGGGCTTTTTTGGCTACAGAGATGGCATTAAGGACTCAGGAGAGCACACAATGTGTACTCCAAAGAACCTGTAGCTATTGACTGTGTCCATGACTGTTCTGTTGACGTGCATGGAGACTGATCATCACGGCACCTCCTTGAATCAACAATCCTCTCTTTGTTTCGTCCACATTAATAGACAGATTGTTGTCTCTACACCAGTCTGCAAGCCGCTCCACCTCCTCTCTGTATGTTGTCTTCTTGTTTTTGTTGTCGAGAACCCACTTTAGTGCCATCAGTGAACTCCATGATGTGATTTAAGCAGTACTTGAATAAGTACACAGCCCAGGACTGAGTACACAGCCCTGAGGGACGCCGGTGTTCAGTGTCAGAGATTGATTTGCTGATCCTGATTGATTCAAGTGTTCAGACCCCACAGGCTCATTTTCCCAGTCAGTCTCTCGTTGTTGACTGTGTCAATAAGCAGTCAATAAGCAGTATTCTTAGTGCAGTTGTTCTGTTTGTCCAGGTGGTTCAGGGTCAGGTGAATGGAATAGGATATGGGTGCTTCCACAGAGAAAGCACCATCTAACTTTTGTTGTTGTTGTTCTTTAACCTAAAAACAGGTACAAATCATGTAAACTGGAATACATCTGCAATTTTAATACAGTTAGGAAAAAAGCTGTTATTATGATACAGATATCATCTCCAATAAATTACCATGGTTATACCTATTTGCCTAATGTGTGTCGTATTTGAATAACTGGAATATGGTTGTAAAATAAAGGATTGGAAGTGGTTAGAAATCTCAGAATCTCAATTCAAACTGATATATTTCAGTATTAATAGCTTAATATACATTAGCCTTTTTCACTACTTGCCATAATAATGGAACATCTGAGAAACAATTCAATTTTATTTGTATAGCACTTTTAACAACAGACATTTTCACAAAGCAGCTTTACAGAAATATACAAATTCCAGATGTAAATTTTAAATGTGTAAATTTATCCCTAATGAGCAAGCCAGAGGTGATGGCGGCAAGGAAGAACTCCCTGAGACAACATGAAGAAGAAACTTTTAGAGGAACCAGACTTAAAAGCGATCCCATCCTCATCTGTGTGACACCGGATAGTGATTATAAATAATTCCCTTCTGTAACTGTATACTATGTAGTTAAAAAGTTCAGTTGTGTAACCAGGAACTTATGAGATTATGAGCAACGTATGAATATGAGCATCAGAGTTAATTCTAAATTCATTATAGTTTTAACTTGATGTCTATTTTGTTGAAGTTATCAGTTGTTCACTGATGGACACTTGAGTGCAAAACTGTTCATAGCAATTGCAGTGTAAAGCCATCTTCATGGTTTCTAAGTGGTATCATATACAGTAATCTCATGTGTCTTTAGGCTGAACATATGGGGACATCCTCAGCAGCGAGTGATTTTCAGGTGATGAGAAGTCCAAATAGAAGTAGGGCATCAGGATGGATCAGGCAGGTCCAGAAAGCAGAAGGGGTCAGGATCACTGGTATATTAGGAGTACCATGTGTAGTTTGACAGAGAGAGAAAGAAAGAAAGATAGAAAGAAAGAAAGAGACTGAGAGAGAGAGAGAGAGAGAGAGAGAGAGAGAAACAGATTATTAGGTAACACAATAAATGCCTTGATATGAAACTGCACTATTGCACTATGAGACAATTTTTTGCAAACTACACTCCTCTAAAAGCTGCTAAACAAATTTTTACATAAAACATCTATATTTGTCTATTCGATTTGTCTACTAGATTCTATTCTATTTTATTTTTCTATTTTTATTCAGTATATTCTGCTTTTATTAGATCCTGTATTATTATGTATCACTGTTGCACTTTGGGATGAGGCACTAGGGAAAACATTTCAGTACATTAACACATCACATGTATGTAATGTGTGTGACAAATAAAGAACCTTGAACCTTGAACTACACTATACAGCCAAAAGTTTGTGGACACCTGACTGTCACACCCGTATGTACTTGTTGAACTTCCCATTCCACATTTAGTCCTCTCTTGCTGCTGTAATAACCTCCACTCTTCTGGGAAGGCTTTCCACTAGATTTTGGAACTTGGCTGGGGTGCAGTCGGCTCACATATGGGTGTGATGGTCAGCTGTCCACATACTTTTGGCCTTAATAGTGTATTTGTTGTCTTCGTATTGTCTTTGACTGTATACTCATAGTTCTGGTCCTTTTTAATGAGAGTGAATGTGTAGAAATATCTCTAGGGCATTTTTATAGTTTATTAGACATTTGGAAAACATCATTTAAAATTGAATACTCTAAACAGAGTAGACTAATAGCTTAAAATTACATGTATTGTATATATATATATATATATAAAAAAAATCTACATGGTGGATTTTTTTTCATTGAACAGGAAAAGTATTATACAACACATGTTACAATATACAACAATACAGCAACAAAGCCAGGGGTCTAGCAATGAAGACACGAGGAAAAAAATCTCTTTTAGTCCTTTGGAGTCAAAGACATTGAGTATAATTTATAATTTTCTTTTTTAGTTATTCTTCTTCTCTGTTTCTATTTTGAGCTATGGTGATTGATATTGTTAAATGTTCCTATAAACTATTGTTATTCCTTCTATTGCTGTAAATTTAAAGAATTATTGCTATGTTCTCACTTTTGTTGTATTATATTGTAAGTTTAAAGCTGTAATAAAGCATAAAAAAGTTGAATATAGTAGCACAGTCCTCATGCTAAGTGGTCTACATTTTTTTAAAATTAACTTTTATTAAATCATATACAAGATTAATACAAATCTATACATCTGACAACAGATGTTAACAAACCAACAAAACAATAAAATATACAGTTGTGCCAGGGGTAAAGTTACAGTTTACAATAAATGAAATAAATGAAATAAAAGAAGTGCCTCGTGTGTCTTTCATGATTTTTTGTTTCTAATGCCATTCAAAGAAGATCCATACTGCTTAATCATGTTTAGTGTATATTTTCTCACATGATACTAGAATGTGATACTTCCCAAGTAAAATAAACAGTTGTATGATGAAATCAGTAATACTGTTGTAATCAGTGTTATCATGTACAAAACATAAAATTACAGCTCAGTGCAGCTCAGTTTGTATCAAAGAACCAAAGGTTCTTGACAGAAAGTTAGAGACATCTGTCCAAAACATTCTTGAGTAAAAAGACTGGAAAAAATTTTATTATTATTATATTATTATTATTATTATTATTATTATTGAAACATCAGGAATGTTAAAGAAGTTGAAAAGGTAATGCCAGTATATAATGTTCAAAGAGATGTTCAGGAAATGAGGAAAGAAAGAAAAATGGAAGAAGAATAAGTGGTTGAGATTAATAAACACATATAAGCACACACCCATACATTGTACACAATAACAACAGGGGGATACACTACACCACTCCAAATTCAACACAAATTATAACACTGATATGTTATTACTGAACGAAGTATTCTTTAAAAAAAAAAAAAGGAGAGAGAGATGTATTCCTAGACTTAGACTTGTTCCATGTCAGCATGTTCACCGAGTCTTAAAACATTTTTAACTCTATACAAAAAAGAAAGAAAGAAAGAAAGAAAGAAATTAAACAGAATTTGATAGCTAAGTGGTCGAGATCTGCACTTCCGGCACGCTCGGAGTGACGTCAGAGTCACATGACAAGAAGACCCGTATGCACTGGGCTTTTTTGTTTTTTTTTTTTTGTTTTTTTTTCCTCCTGTTCTCCGAACCCGGCTGTTTGTGTGCGCGAGCGTGAGAGCGAGAGAGAGAGAGAGAGAGAGAGAGAGAGAGAGAAAGATGTCGGGTAGGACGATGGGGCAGCAGTGTGGAGGAACTTTGTCTGTGAAATCAGCTAAAACATAAAGGCTTTCTTCACTCGAGCTGCCGGGATTTTGCGTTAAAGGGCCACAGGAGCATTGCGAGCGGATTGTTTGCGCGTGAGGTGGGATGTTATCGGTACTCTCCTATGGACGGATCGTTGCCAGGGCCGTCCTGGGCGGACTCTCTCAGACCGACGGCCGGGATTACAAGCTGGTCACGGCGAGCTGCGGTTTCGGCAAGGATTTCCGGAAGGGCATCCTGAAGAAGGGCATGTGCTACGGGGACGATGCGTGCTTCATAGCGCGCCACAGGTCCGCCGACATCTTAGGTACAGACACACTAATGCCATTATTATTATTATTATTATTATTGTCTTGACTTCCCTTTGTAATATCATATTTATCATTATAAAGCATCCTCCATGTTCATAGTCAGGTTTAAGAATATACGATTTATAAATTTAAACATAAATAAAACATAAATTTAAGCATAAATGAAGCATGAAGCTTCCACCAGGTCACCACTTTCCTCGTTTTTCTGAATGACCTTCAGGGGTTAAAGCACCATAATGCGCGCGCGAGGTCATTACAGTGAGGGCAGGAAGGAAGGTAACATTTAACCCTCACCTGAAATACCTTCATGGTCTCCTTATAATAATATTAATAATGATCATATAAATATTATTATTATTGTAATTCTTGTCTGTAAAGAGGAAGCTGGTTGTATTTCATTCAGACGGATGCTAAGGATAAATCTGTTACTGTGCGTTGCTGGTTATTCTGGTTGTTGCTGGAGATGACCTTTCACCCAGAAACAAACCAGAGGACGGGCGACTTGCGGTCAAACCCGGAACTAAAATCATTTCACTAAAGAAAATATGGGTTTTCTGACGCTTATTGATTTTGCTTTGTAGATCTTGATCTTTGCTTTGTTTCACGCTGAATTTATATTATTATGATTAACGAGTTTAACGCGTCAGACTTAAGACATGTATAAAAACAGGACTTTTTTTTTTAAATAGGATGAACAAGTAAAAATAAAAGACTCTTAAAGACACTCGGGATGGTACTTCTTTTAATGTTGTAACTTTGTATGATGTACAGTTTAGTTTAATATGGCAGAGGTGTTTTTCAACTAAAGGTCAGAATGGTTGAGCATGGGGGCCGCCATGTTGGAACAAAATAACCAAGACGTCCACGCGATCCGACTAAATAGCATTTTATACCAGTATTCTGTCACTCTACTTTTTAAATAAAACATTATTTCTTATTTATTTGGTGTCTTGTTTAATAAGGTGATCCAGAATCACTTTAAAAATAGTTCTTTGTAGTGAAGTTATGCGAGTATCAGTTCCGACGTAGCCATGGAGACACGTGTGACAGTGCTGCGCATGCGCATTGGCGTCCTTTTTTGACAATACGACTGTATTTTAAAATAGCTTGTCTTCTGAAATGTTGTTTTTTGTTTGTTTGTTTGTTTGTTTTTGTAGAACATAATGCTTAATTAGTCTTTGATAAACACACAAGCGGCTTAATGTTGATTCTTTTTAAATGTTTTTTCCGGTTAGTATGTTTATCCCATAACACAGAAAGAAGTAAAAACGGTGCTCTGTAATTCATATTTATAATGCCAGAGGATAAGATAATCATGTCTCGTGGATTATATTTAAGGCTTCACATTAGCCTTGTCAACACAAAGAGGCTTTTTTTTCCTCCCTGGAGTTTTCTACTTCCGGTATAGCGTTCTTTTGTTGTGCGAGTGGTGTACCACGTGGTTGAGCGCGAGCCAGCTGTTTAACAGCAGCCTTGACATATTTGGCTTCTTTACTTTGGTGCACATATCTGGGTTTCATTAGGTTTTCAACTAAGCTATGGTACTTGACAAGTAAGCGAAACTTATAGCCTCCAGTTCATTGTCGTACACACGCCTCAAGCAGATGAGTCAACAGCACCTTGAGCAGACTTCTTCTTGTGCGTTTCTGACACTATGTGATGCACTGATGTATATAAAAATGGACAAAAAGACAACACAAAGGTTAAAAAAAAAAAAAAAAACCATCAGTACCAGCCGTCTTGAAAAAGCTGAATCACAGGCTTTCCTTAGTACATAGTTTTGTGTTACTCAACACTAGCATGACTCTGGTATGAGGTGTGGCCCAAATTTTGCAGCCTGTGTTGTGCTTCAGAAGGGATTTGGATGGTGTTGCTGTGTACAGGGATTAGGTGGGGACGGGGAGTTGAGGCTTGAAGGTAAAAGGTGGAGACGCTGTTGCGTCTGTGGGGGAAGATGTGTTGTAGCATATGGGCACGGGTGGGGATGGTGTTGGATCGTATGGAAACAGGTGGGATGGTGTTGGAGTGAACGTTAACAGGTGAGGATGGTGCTGGAGTGAAAGGAAACTGTTTGAGATGGTGTTGGAGTGAATGGAAACGGGTTGGGATGGTGCTGGAGTGAATAGAGACGGTTTGGGATGGTGCTGGAGTGAATGGAAATGGGTTGGATGGTGCTGGAGTGAATGGAAATGGGTTGGGATGGTGCTGGAGTGAATGGAGACGGTTTGGGATGGTGCTGGAGTGAAAGGAAACTGTTTGAGATGGTGTTGGAGTCAATGGAGACGGTTTGGGTTGGTGCTGGCGTGAATGGAAACGGGTTGGATGGTGCTGGAGTGAATGGAAATGGGTTGGGATGGTGTTGGAGTGAATGGAAATGGGTTGGGATGGTGCTGGAGTGAATGGAAATGGTTGGGATGGTGTTGGCGTGAGTGGAATTGGGTTGGATGGTGCTGGAGTGAATGGAAACGGGTTGGGATGGTGCTGGAGTGAATGGAAACGGGTTGGGATGGTGCTGGAGTGAATGGAAATGGGTTGGGATGGTGCCAGAGTGGATGGAATTGGGTTGGATGGTGTTGGAGTGAATGGAAACGGGTGGGATGGTGCTGGAGTGAATGGAATTGGGTTGGATGGTGCTGGAGTGAATGGAAACGGGTTGGGATGGTGCTGGAGTGAATGGAAATGGGTTGTGATGGTGTTGGAGTGAATGGAAACGGGTTGGATGGTGTTGGAGTGAATGGAAACGGGTGGGATGGTGCTGGAGTGAATGGAAACGGGTTGGGATGGTGCTGGAGTGAATGGAAATGGTTGGGATGGTGCTGGAGTGAATGGAAATGGGCTGGGATGGTGCTAGAGTGGATGGAAACAGGTGGGGGGTGGTGTTGGAGCATGCAGGGATGGGCTGGAATGGTGTTGAGGTGTTGAGGCATGCTGAGATGAGGTACTGACAGTGTTGGATTGTGTGTGGTTGAGGTGGGGACAGTGGGCCTCATTTATCAAGCTGGATGCGAATAGGTTTATTCATAAATTGTTTGTATGGGCATTTACACAAGAAAATTGGTGTTCATGAAAATTTTGTAATTTCAGAAAAAAAAAATCATACTCATGCTTGTGTGTGTGTGTATCTTTACATGTAAGAAGACTAACAAATGTAAACTTGTATTGATTAGGTTTGGGGGATGAGGTGGGGACGGTGTTTGGACGGTGTTGGATTGTGCAGAGGACGAGGTTTGGACGGTGTTGGAGTGTGCGGGGGATGAGGTTTGGACGGTGCTGGAGTGTGCGGGGATGAGTTGGGGACAGTGTTTGGACGGTGTTGGAGTGTGCGGGGACGAGGTGGGGACGGTGTTTGGACGGTGTTGGAGTGTGCGGGGACGAGGTGGGGACGGTGTTTGGACGGTGTTGGAGTGTTCGGGGACGAGGTGGGGACGGTGTTTGGACGGTGTTGGAGTGTGCGGGGACGAGGTGGGGACGGTGTTTGGACGGTGTTGGAGTGTGGGGCTTGAGGCGAGGATGGTTTGAGGTGTGGTGCTTTGCATCAGTGACAATAAGTCTTAATATAAACTGATTGTGCTGTTTTATGACAGTATTTAAGTAAAGTTGTTGAGCAGTGTCCTTTTGAGACAAGATTTAAACCTGCTGTTTACACGGTGCTGAACTGGTGGCTAGAATCTTCCCACCGGTAATTATGGGAGGAAAAGTGTGAATAAAATGTTTTGGCTTAATTATCGCTTTAGGGCTGTTTGGGTAAATGACTTGTAATGAGTTGTTAAGTGAGCTGCTTTTTACGAGCACTGACACGTTTGGCCGTTTGAACTTTATTCCTGATGTAGACCCAAAGCGGTGGGGGATTTACATCAGACGCAGGTGAACCTTTGGAGTACTCCATCTGTAACTGTTTTAGTTCAAATACGTCAAACTTTGTGCCTGGAACGCTGTGTTTTATCTGGAAGCGTGTCATGTTTGTTTATACCGGCTCTCCCTGGTTACTCCTGAGCTGTGGCCCGGTGTTGTGCCGCCTGAGTATTTGTTTTAGTTGGATGCTGTTTTGCTCCCATGTGTGTGTTTGAGGAAGCAGCGGTCTGACTCCTTGTATGGTCCTCTCTGAGGAATCGTGTGTGTGTGTGTGTGTGGGAGAAAGAGACAGGGAGATGGATGCATTTTTTTTAAGGATAACTCCTATAATGCAAAGTATCTATCAGAAGTATGCACCATTTCAGGTAATGTTTGTGCTCCTGAGATGAAGTCTTTTTCAACATAAAGTCTTTTTATTGTATAAAAAATGTGAAAAAGCATCGTGTGACCTTCTCGGTGCTGTCCTTTTCCCTTAGTGTTGTATCTGAACAGAGACTATAGTTAGCGTCACAGTTATTTAACAGTGCTGTGTGTGTGTGTGTGTGTGTGTGAGAGAGAGAGTGTGTTGCATCATGTGCGCCTGGACTGCATTATAAACATAACTGCGCTGCATTAGCGGAGATTACAGAGACGCTAAATTAGACCCAGGGCCATTTTGAATGTCGCCATAAAGTCCAGGTCTTAAATAGTCTCCTCCTCCATCATTAAACTCACCTCCTACCTTTAATTGTTTTTATACCATAGCGCTGGTGAGTTCTCCATTCTGATTGGTCAGATGGTGAGTAATTTTCTAGAACAGCAGCTCTGACAATAGCGCAGCTGCAAATCACAGGTTTATGGTAATGCGCTTGTTC
Source organism: Pangasianodon hypophthalmus (assembly GCF_027358585.1). Lineage (NCBI taxonomy): Eukaryota > Metazoa > Chordata > Actinopteri > Siluriformes > Pangasiidae > Pangasianodon > Pangasianodon hypophthalmus. Next base: position 20,754,277 of record NC_069726.1, on the reverse strand, counting down.
TAATATGTTATCATTTCTGTAGTGACAGCTTACACACGGACTTGTATGGCAGACGCTCCACAAACAGTAAAAAAAAAAAAAAAGCGTGTAATGGTTATGTAGATGTTTTCTGTCATCGGACGTTTATTCATCACGGAGGCTTTGTAAGAGTCAGGAGGTTTTCCACCGTGGGAAAGTCTTCAGCACAGGGAAGTTTGTGCATTTCTTGGTGACATAACAAGCTGCATTTTTTTCCCCCTTCTTATTAATCTTCAAGAAAGGAAAAAAGAGAGGCTATGTGTCTATATATCTACTTGTATCAGGAAATAACTTGTGTTGTGGTTGTTCCACAACATTAAACATTACTTTTACATACAAAACAAACTGAACGTGAGGATTGTGTTTATAATTACAATAGTTAGTGTTTTACTTCAGGTGAAAATCTGGCCTCCATGTCAAACTGGTAACGTCTTTTTTATGTAAAAGTATTGGTTTTAGTTTTTGGCTTTAATCAGGTGAAATCTGACTTTTGTCAGCCTGAGGATTTCTACTTACATTTTCATTAGCATGACTTTTACAAGCCAGTGTTTGTGCTAGCATGATGTAGTGCGTATTTTTTTTTTTTTATCTTCCTCTGCGCTCTTCTTCCGTCATAAAATCCAGCTAACTCACTGTTATGACAGTGTTGTTATAGAGTGTGTGTGTGTGTGTGTGTGTCTGTGTATGCGCAATGTAAGAGCTAGACATTTTGCAGTAACTCATTTAACACTCTGTTATAAAACTCCGGATGCTCTTACAATCACATAAGCCATCTAACCTGTTCGTGCAAATTCATCACTGCTCTCTTTTTTTTTTTTTTCCCAGAATGGTTTAATTTATCGTCTGAAATGTGAGCTAGGCCTTGATGTCGAGCAGAAATCAGATCTGTATGCATTACTAAAGCTTTGTCTCCACACACACACACACACAATAAAATGTAGATTAGCATCACAAAGCTGTGCCATAAGGCTTGTAAGTGTGTGTGTGTGTGTGTGTGTGTGTGTGTGTGTGTGTGTGTGTGGGAGTGTGAGAGAGAGAGTGTTACTGAGATTCACATTGAGGGCCAGCAGCATCTGTCTTCATGCCTCTTCAAAGTTGTCCTTTTTATCTTTCAGCTCTTCTTAACACTTGTGAAGTGTCAAACACTACAGAGGAAGTGAACATATCCTGCTGATGTCATGGGTGTGAATTTTTTGGTCACATCGACAGCTCATGTTGGTGTGTGTTTGTGTGTGTGTAGTCACTATAAATCACACTAGGGATGATGTTAGTACTACAGTGAGTGGTTGCGTATGTGCTGTTTATTGCCTTTGGCTTGTGAGAGAGCAACGTAAATTTAAGAAGGCCTTGTTACCGTTTAGTGTGTTTAAGTGTATGATGAATTTTTTCAGTGTATCCCGTGACTGTCTTTTCAAAGTCATAGTTGGCTCACTAGTGCTACAGCTGATACTCTTCAATAAGTGACTCCAGTGCTTTAGTCCTTATTTCTGAAAAGATCATCTGAACAGTCTCTGTAGAATGTGAGGTTAACTAATCAGGTGGCACTTCCTGCCAAAAATGCCTCTGTACCTGATCAGAACATGTTATGTAGTGATTATGGCTCAGTTTCTGAAAGGATTCATGTTTTGTTGTGGTAATCGAGCGGTGTGGTGGTGCAGTAGGTAGCTTCAGCTCACAGCTCCAGGGTCCCGGGTTCAGTCGTGAGTTCGTTCTCACGTTTCTCAAGGTCTACGTGGGTTTCGTCCAGGTTTTCCGGGTTCCAGTGACCTGTCAGTGTTGCCTCTTGGTGTGAATGACGTAAGAATAAGTGTGTGCTGCAGTCACATTCAGGGTATGTTCCTGCCTAGCATCCGGTGCTTCCCAGGATTGGTTCTGGATCCTGACCAGGATGAAGAACTTTCTGGAGACAATTTATTACAATACAATTTAAAATGTATTTGATTTGCAAGATGAAGAAAATGTTAGTCATGATGCATTTTTTTTGCCCTCTAGTAGGTAATATCCAGTTGAGCAGTGTGCTGAAGCCTAATTGTAATATGCCTAATTCTTTACTGATATATTGCAGGCAGTTTCATCAAAGATATGCAAGCACATTAACATAACATTGAAAGCCCCTTAGACACCCTAACAGTATTTAGCTTAGCAGGAGCAGCTGGACAAACAAAAGCTTCTAATAACACGATTTGCCCGGCTTGACTTCTGCTACATTAATGCGACTCACAGGCAGAATTTATGAGGTGCTTCTATTTCAGTCCTGCAATGAACTGGTGCCCCATACAGGGTGTAGAGTCCTTAAAGTGCTTACTGAAGATGGATGAATGAATGAATAATGTGTGTGTTGCGCTCTCTCTCTCTCTCTCCCTCTGTAGGCGTGGCGGATGGGGTGGGTGGATGGCGTGATTATGGCGTTGACCCGTCTCAGTTCTCAGAGACTCTGATGAGGACGTGCGAGCGGTTGGTGAAGGAGGGACGCTTCACTCCCAGCAGCCCTGTGGGGATCCTCACCTCAGCCTACTACGAGCTCCTACAGAACAAAGTACCTCTGCTGGGTAAGACACACACACACACACACACACACACACACACACACACACACAATGATAGGTGACAGATTAAAGGAAAAACCAACATGAAGTGTGTTAGTAAGGTGTTAGTCCACTACAAACTGCCAGAACAGCTTCAATGGCATTATGTCCTGGAGCAAAGAACGCCGTTCTTCCAAAAGATTTTCCCTCAAAATCTCCTACTTGTGTTCAATTAGGTTGAGATGTGATGAGTGTGAAAGCTCTGGGATATGATTTACATCCTTTTAATCCTCGTTCAAAACTATTCAGTGAGCCCTCGGGGCTTGTATATTGGGGCGGAGTCATTGTGGAATACACCACGCCCACCAGAAATGTTTCATCATTGGCTGAAAGTGATCAGTCAGAAGAACTACAGTATTGATTTGCACCGATGCTTCCCTATAAGGGGACAACTGGGCACAAATCCCTACAGCAAAATAAATAAATGCCCCCCACAGCATAACAGAACCACATTTTTTTTCCCTTTAATTTGTCATCTGTATGTATGTAAATAAATCTTGTAACATGTTACAAATAACACAGTGAATTTTCTGTTTTATTTATTACACATATTACAAATGTGAAACCTGAAAATGATTTGATGAAAACCACTTGCAGTGCATTGTGGATAAATCATTCTGGCTTGAGGATATAACACTGTATAAACCATATGAAAGTATTGGAGCTGTGGAAATGTATTCGCACATTTGGGAGGTTTTTCGAAACGGTCATTGTGTGTGCATTTGGGACATAACCGTAATCGCCTTTTTTTTAGTCAAAATACAAGATAGCTATCTTATAGGAACACACACACACACACACAGACAGCTCACAGCTGTGGAATTCTACTGAGCAAAGTGCGTATCCCGGGTTAGAACTCAAACACGCCCTCGTTTAACAAGATGCAGCATATCATGACTCATACACATGCACGCAAATTTGGTTTACAAAAAAATATTTGGGAATGTCTGGAGTGAGTCGGAAAAGGTTTGTGGCTTTGGATGTGTTTGTGTGATCCCATGATGCTAGACTTTTATGTCTGTTGTATGCAAATAAGAGACTGCTTTATGTATCACGTAATATTCTCTGTGCTTTGTAGGAAACTCTGAGATACATGTAGCAGAACACAGAGCACTAAGTAGCTCATACAATGCTATTTTACTCATGTAGGCTTTAGAGGTGACCTGAAGGCTAATATTTCATAGAGGAGTACTTATTAGACTTCATGCTAGCAAGTAAAAGATGTCAAAAAAGTATTAAGTTACTTTTAAGTAGATAGCTACAGCAAAACCTTACGTTAAGAGTTAGAATGAATAGCGTGCTAGCTTTGTGTCTGTTTAGAATAGTGAATAGAAGCAAGAAATAACTAGCACGCTAATGACTTGCTTGCTAAGCAGCTAATTAGCAGTTTGTATGAACCTGAGAGCTTGCAGGGACGGTGAACTCTCAAGATAAGATGGCTAACTTTTTTTTACTACATGCTTTATTTGTAAATTGATCTGACTGAAAATATCCTCATCTATATAAATGTCCCACTTACGTAGTATTCGTGAGATATCTGTAGACTGCAAGCTAATTTTCTAACTTGCTAACTAGTCTTAGACATGGCTGTCAATCAAGCGTGCTCATTATAACATTAGGCCACGGTCATTTGGAAAGCTCTCTGAACTGATCAACCAGTTTTTCAGATTGAGACTTTAAACTGAAACAAGACCGTGTCATGTTTTTTCGCAGGTAAGGTGTTTACAAGGGATTTTGAATATAAAGATCTTCGACTTTTCTTCTCTCCCTCCTGCAGGCAGCAGTACGGCGTGTATAGTGGTGCTGGACCGGAGGAGTCATCAAATCCACACATGTAATCTGGGGGATTCGGGGTTCCTGGTGGTCAGGGGCGGCGAGGTGGTCCATCGCTCTGACGAGCAGCAGCACTACTTCAACACCCCCTTTCAGCTGTCAATCGCACCACCGGGGGCCGAAGGGTCCGTGCTGAGTGACAGGTGGGTGGAGCCTCGTACTGCCATATCTACGCTAACGTTATATTGTACCAGTGTGTGTCATAATTGATAGAGGTTCTGTAAGCTCAGTTTTCCTAGAAACAAGAAAACGCTACATAGATGTGTTTAGTTTGCATTTTCCTCTTATGCCAATGGGGACAACTCATAAGCTTCTCAATTAAGCATCAATCAAGGACAAATATGCTTATTTAGCAGACATAGTCAGTCAGTATTGTGTTATGATCTGAATTTTTAGTTCTCTGTTATGATCTGTGCTAACTAGGGCATGAGTTCTGTTTGCAAGTGTTGGCCAGGAAGTGTTTTGCCAAGTAAAGTGTGTTAGTCAGGGGTTGGTGCAAGATATAAGCTGGTAAGGGGGCCCCGGCATCATTGAGGGAATGAGGGAGCTGTTAAGGGGTCAAAGTGTTGTCAATTGAGTGAGGGCACTGGTAAGGGGCCAGGGCATCCTCGAGGGAGTAAAGTGAGCTGCTTAGTGGGTCAGGGCATTTGTGAGGAAGTGAGGGAGCTGGTAAAGGGTTCAGGGCATTGTCGAGGGATTAAGGGTGCTGGTAAGGGGGCCATAGTATCATTAAGGGAGTGAAGGAGCTGGTAAGGATCCAGAGCATACTTAGGGAAGTGAGGGGGTTGGTAAGGGGACCAGGGCGTTGTTGAGGGAATCAGGAAGCTGTTAAGGGGTCAAGGTTTTGGCAATGGGGCCAAGGCATTATCAAGCAAGACAGGGAGCTTGTAAGGGGTCAGAGCATAATCAAAGGAGAAATAGGAGCTGTTAAGGGGTGAGGGCATTTGTGAGGAAGTGAGGGAGCTGGTAAGGGGGTCAGGGCATCACCAAAGGGAATAAGGGAGCTGATAAGGGGGCCATGGTATCCTTGAGGAGCGAAGAATCTGGTAATGGGCCAAGGCACTGGTGAGGGGACCAAGGCTTTTTCAAGCCAGTGAGAGAGCTGGTAAATGGGCCAGGGCGTCATCGACGGAGTAATGGAAGCTGGTAAGGGGGTCTGGGCATCATCAAGGGAGTAACAGAAGCTGGTAAGGGGCTCATGGCATTTGTAAGGAAATGAAGGAGATGGGAAAGAAGCCATGGCATCAGTGAAGGAGTGAGGGAGCTGGTAAGGGGGCCAGGGCATCAGTGAGTGAATGAGGCAAAAAGTAAGGGTCCATGGCATTAGTGAAGTAGTGAGGGAGCTGGTAATGGAGGGGCACAATATCGTTGAGGGACTGAGAGATTCGGTGAGGGAGTCCGTATTGTGATTCAATTCTGGCGAGTTGCATACCCAAGTTTATATTACTTTAGCGGGTTTAATGTAACCATGGCAACAACTTCTGGCAATTTACAGACTAAATCAAAACAGTAACGAGCAAGAGAGCTAGTAAGTGAGTGAGTAAGAGAATGACTTAAGGGGTAGTGTTTACATTTTTCATGAAGGCCAAAGACAGCGCCATTTGACTGTCCTTTCAACCTCACTGTCCTGCCAGCAGCCCAAAGCCAGCACTGAACTAGCCAATCAGAAAGCAGGTAGCAGACAGACACTCAGCTTGACCAATCACCATTCTGGGTTTTCTTTCCCAGTCAGTCTTGGCAGGGGCAAGACTATTTTGAGCTCCTCATGTGACGCTAAAATTAAACAGGACATTTTAATCTTTTATGTAGTGGAATGGTTTCCAACCTGACTTTCTCCCACAGCGTCATCAAACACGAGACATTTCTACCATTACTCTGCCTTTAACGAGCCTCCTTTTTAGGACTCTTCCATGAACCAAGCATTTCAAGGAACAGAAAGAACACCTGCTTATTTTTGGACTTTATTTCTGTGATGCAAATGTCCATATTTATAGACAGTCTTACATCACTGCCTTGTATTAAATTATTCGTTCAGATCTGAAAGTTCGCCTTCTGGTGGTGTATAGATCCAGTGGTGGTGTCTTCAACTCACCACAGAAGGACTTAAAGTGACCAAAATAAATAAATGTAATAATGAGTTGATTGACTGGGAACATAGATACACATCTGACAGCTGTGAAACAGTGGGAAAATCCCTTCTTGGTAACGGAAGTAAATTTTGGAGGACTACAACCATTTTAGGGCAGCTTTATTTATTTATTTATTTATTTATTCCCCCCCAGTAGTTGGCTTGAACTCATTTGACTCCAAACCTGCAGCAGACCATGTGCTGATAAGCAAGTTTTCCCACATTAAACTGAGCCAAGCAACCAAACTTGAAAAATGCTCTCCTTCCTTAGACGGCGTACCCCCAGATATGAACGCAGGGGTATAACAGATATTTTGAAGCATCAGTAAATAATAAAATTGTATAACTGATGTAGTATCTGCGCTGTCTGGGTTAGACTCGGGATTACTCAGGCCATCGTGCCACTTCTAACTTTTGATCCATTGCGTCCTTCAGTCACCTTCCGTATCGTGACTCCATTCCTCCTCCTCCTCCTCCTTCCCCCTCGTAAAGTGTTTCCACCAGCGCTGGCGGCTCAGATGGAAACTGGGCATTAGACTCTGATTCTGTTTCCTGGAAGTCAGTCTAACACCGTAAGCTCAGGGCAAGAGTCACGTCAGGTCAGGACACGCCGTCTCACCTCAGGTTTCACGTTACTGTTGTCACTGTGCTGTCATGAACTCACTCACACACTCTCTCTCTCTCTCTCTCTCTCTCTCCCTCTCTCCCTCTCTCCCTCTCTCTCAGTCCTGAAATGGCGGACAGGTCTTCGTTTGACGTCGAGCTTGGTGACATCATCCTGACTGCCACGGATGGTCTCTTCGACAACATGCCAGACTACATGATCCTGCAGGAGCTGAAGAAGCTCAAGGCAAATTTACACACACACACACACACACACACACACACACACACACACAAACAAAAATTGTCTATCAGGCATGTTTTGAACATAAAATTTCATATCACGGTACCTGCCGGCACTTTTCTCTCGGTTTAAAACCATCACTGTCTGTTTTCAATGACAGAACACAAATTACGACAGCATCCAGCAGACGGCGCGCAGTATAGCGGAGCAGGCCCACGAGCTCGCCTACGACCCAAACTACATGTCACCTTTCGCCCAGTTCGCCTGCGATAACGGCCTCAACGTCAGAGGTGAGAACCGGAAAGAACCTGCTCTTAAGAGATGTACACAGTCTCACCCTCTACATGTAATTGATCAAGACCTGTTTGATGCTTTGAGTTCTGTAGTTTTGCACTGGAGCAGTGAGGAAAAAATAGCTAATCTAATTAAAAATGATGCCCCTCAAATTGGTCAGTTTTATTCCTCTAAATTATTAAAAAAAAAAAAAAAAAAAAAAGCTCATGACTTCCTCCAACTAAACTGAGAAATCGGTATAGAAATTTATTCTGAATTTATTTTTATTCCTTTCTCTCATCCTCAGGGGGAAAACCCGATGACATCACGGTGCTGCTCTCCATCGTGGCTGAATACACGGACTGAGCTCGATCGGCGGAGCTTTTCGTCTTTCTCTCTCTCTCGTCCTCGTGTCTTCCTCCTCATCCGCCGCTCGTCTGGAACCGTCTCTCGCCCCATCCTTCTTTTCTGTCCTTATCCTGAGTAGCTCATGAGAAGAAGAGGAGAACATGGACTCGCCTTTGTGGGTGGACAATGATTCTATAGGAGGCTATTTGTGCTCATGCACCAGAGGATTATGGGAGGATGAGTCATCTTCTCGTCCTACGCCTCCATCGTATGTGATTAAGTTGTAGGTTTTGGATCGGAGAACGAGCCGTGCGTTACCCAAGGTGCTTCTAAATGAGGGCGATCTCTCAGCATGGACACTGTAGGGGATGTTTTTATTTTTAGCCCCTTTTATAGCTGGGAGAATGTAAATCATGTGTGTAAGAGTTGGTTAAGTTTGTCTGCTGTTTAAGATTATGCTCCTGTGTTGTGTACGAGTGTGAGTCTGTTGTGTAATTGGTGGATTAACGTGTGTTTCATGTCACTCGGTTCAGCAAGTGCAGCTCAGGATGTGGGTGACGTGGCTACCCCCCTTTGTTTTTGTTTTTTTTTTCTTTTTTTTTCGTCTTTTTAAAAAGATTACGCAGGCAAGGCCTGCTTCTCCATGGCGATATTAAAATGTGGGCGTGGCCAGCAGAGCACGGCATAGAAAAAGCAGGACAAAGATGCAAAACTGGTTTTTGGTCAATTGTGTGCTTTTTTTTGTTTGTTTTTTTTGGACAAAGACTGTAAGCTGATACTGTTAAGTGTGTGTCCGAGTGAGTTTAGCCTTTGTGAGACACACAGGGGTTAAGAGTGGCTTTAACGGCTTACCAAACTGCATTATGGGTAAGTGGGTTTGTCGCTAGTTACAGAAGCAGTTCATGTCTGTACACGGTTGATTTAAATAAATAAATATATAAATTCCCATAATAAGCCCAGCCATACTAGTCTGGACTAGTTTTAACTAAGCAAAATAAATCGTATCTGATTTTCTAGATGAGGTTTGTCCATCTCCTGGTCTCGTGTGGCTCGAGTACAGTACAGTGATCTTCCTGCTCTAACTCCATTTCATCTGTATTCATCTGCATCTGTGTTTCTAACATTATCTCTCTTTGTGTCTCTCTCTGGCGCTCTGTCTCGCTCTGTCTTTGTTTCTCTGGCCCTTCAGGAGGCAAAACTATTGTGATTGGTTAAGAGCAGCATCCAATCAAGAGAGACAGGAGTCTAATCAGTTAAAAGTAAACCTGTTTTGGACTTGCTTACTTACTGATTTATGCTTCAGTTCCTCGGAAGTTGGAAATTGGAACTCGGAATTACGTTATTTTCAACCTCTGTGCATTCAAGCTTCAAAGTGAGAACTTGGACACCTCGGAGTTGAGTTTCCGAGTAGGAATTCCGAGTTGCTAGATGTTTTTCCTAGTTGGAGTTTGGAAATTCTGATATACAAGATTTAGTCAAAGGCAGCATTAGACCCTAAGTTTCCAACACGGATTTTCTGAACTCTAGAGAACCATGAAGGTCCTGCAGGGGGTCTATGGCCATGCCTGAAAGTTTTAAAAACACATTTTCTATAAAAAAAAAAAGAAAAAGTGTTCTTTGGTTATTAAATGGTTTTAGCTTTCTATATTGAGGTTTTACTCTGTAAACTTTCCTCAGACCCTGCTGTAGGTTTCTTTTATAGTTATTTTTGTCTGTGCCGGCCTGCAGTATTTCTCTAATGAACATATATGGTTCTCTTCCTAAAAATAAAATATAAAAATAACCCTGAGCAGGATAAAGCATTTACTGAAGACGAATGAGTGAACACGGAAAACACAGAGTGCCGTACGACCAGTGCGTCACATCCAACACGGTCTCGTGTTCATGACCTTTCTGTGCTGCAGTCTTTGTTGGTAGTGTGCATAAGGATCCCAGTTCCGACGCACACCTCTATAACACCTCAATATCGCAGTCACATTGTCCTCATACACTGTACAGAAAGCATTGCGTGTCCCCTCTGTAGGTACGTGTGTAGGTACAAGTGTGAAAAATGGCTATTTAAATCCTTTATTTGTGTCAGATGAGACAGTAACAAGTTCCAGATTGGATATTCATCTTTTTTTTTTTTTTTTTTAAATCAAACGATTCCTTTTTCCTTCCTTTTTCTTGTTAAATGCTTTATTTCTCATATGTTGTTATGTGTTCCAAATCCAGCGACAAAAGAAAATGACTTCGAGTGTAACGATAAGAGAACAATAAGAGATTTTTTTTTTTTTTTTTTTTTTTTTTTGCCTGCCACTCCAGCCACACTGGACCACAGATGGACTCTTTCATCCCTGTTATCTAATATCAAGTGCTGTCCAAATTGTTGCGAACCGACGTCTGTAGTGCCCTACGAGTGTAGAACGTGTGTTTTAGAGGAGCTGCACGCGCACAAACGCATGTGTGGAAGCTGTTAATGAAATCACTAGGTCAGGTATGTAAAGACAAAAAGTTTTATTTTTATAAGCTCTTCGTTTTTAGCAGAGCTGAGAAGCGACTGATAGTCGAGCTGTGTTAGAGGTGAGTTAGACGTGTGTGTGTGTGTGGGTGTGTGTGAGAAGCTTCGTAGAAGTGTTTTTCTCTTTTCATTTTTTTTTTTTTTTTTTTTTTAAGTTCTAGTGGACTTTCTTACCTGCTGCTTTTCCTTTGTAAATGATGTGTGTGCATGTGAGATCATGTATTTAATATGTCTGTGTAATGAGTGCCGGGGAGCGGATGTACTTCATGTCCTTCATGTCCTTAATGTTCAACAGCAGAGGACAAAAGGCAAAAAAAACCAAGACAATACTCAATTTGGTTCATTTATTCATTTAGTCATTTCTTCAGCTGTTAATAAGCTACAAGAGTTCTGATGAACCAAAGACATGCGCCCCCTTGCTGTTATTTTATTATTTTTGATTATTGTTAAATCTTTTGGTCTTATTTTGTATATTTGGATTAAGAAATACAAAGCAATATGCAGTATAGTAACGTATGACCCTTGTGTGTGTGATTTTACCGTAATGTCCGGACTATACGTTGCTTTTTCTCATTTTCTCATTGTCAGTTTGTTAGCATTTATACCGTAAGTGAGTTGTAAAGATAATGTCAAGGGGAAAAAACATAACGTAATAACTACAAAAAAAAAAAACTGGCTTAATATATCAAAATGACTGAATGACACCAAATCTCACACACATACACACACACACACACACCTTGTCATAAACACTATCCACTGCTCAAAGGACAAAACAGTAATAATAAAAAAAAACACGCACACACACAATTTTTATGTTAAGCTATTGAGTGGCGATGTTGAAGTCCTGACGATGCCGGAGCAATCCATAGCCAGGAGTCCAAGAGAGCAAAATTGGCTGTGCTCTCTGGGTGGGAGGGGCATACACTCTCTCCCCTGTCAATCACAGTGACACTAACCAGTCATAGGCGTCTGTGAGCTCGTGTGCGGAAGAGGGCGGGTAACGAGTGTGTTACACTGCCCTGTGCTGCAGCATGGGCAGCAGTTTCAAATATAAATATAATATATATTTATATAACGACTTGTCATTGTTTTTGTACATTAAGCTTTTTTTACGTTAAGCGTTTTCCGATGTAGAAAATGGCCGAAAATGTGCTTTATTGTAGCAGCAATGATCAGGCAAACTAAACATCCTTACAAAGTGAACAATGAGGTTTTAGCATTAAATGATTAAATGCTGCAGTGTAGTGACTTCTCAGAACGGATGGTCTTACAGGAAGTTACGAAAAACAAAAACTCTCCGACTTGTACAATGACATGACGTGTATATATATTTTTTTCTCTGGAGCAACCTATAGTCCGGAAAATACGGCACGTTCATTTTCACTGCAATTCTATCCAATATGTGAATGTGAACATTAGGCATGTGCCGACATTAAATCATGATGACTGCCTGTTCTTTTATCACGGTTTGCAATATTACTGCGATATTGTATTAAAAAAAAATTACATGTGTAAAGATGGACTTTATTTTTCTGAATAAATAAGACCTCAAAAAAAAAAAAAAAAAAAAGAAAGAAATGACTGTGTCGTTTGATGACGTACAAATACATCACAAGAAGTGAAACTTGCGAATTATGATACAAGAAATGTCACATCACTAAAGTCACGTCACTGATACTGACAAAATATTGCCCAAGATGATGATATTGTATGTTGAATATTATGATATAGTGTTTAACTGATAATCGGCACATGCCTAATGAGCATCCAGTGAACAAATACCTCTTAATTTGATTTTTTTTTTATTCAGATTTTACAGAAATCACATTTGGATGTCATTTATTTTGTCACTTTGCCCAGTTTTCACTATTAGTGCAAAAGGAAAAATACAAGTGCGTAAAATGGTGGTTCAAATCCCGTAATGAGAGAGTGTCTACTACTGAAATAAAAATAAAATGAAGTTAAAGCTGATCAAAGATCATCAAACCCTGTACTAAGCTCCTGAGAGCTCAGTATGATGTTACTGGTTTAATAGGAAATACTGTTGTTTTGAAATACTGGTTCATTTTTTTGTTTTTTTCTGAACTCCTCCATGTTGTGAGAATTAAGTGTGTGGAACTTTTCCAGGTAGTGCGCACTTCAAGTGCACTTTGAGCCCCAGAGTGCATGCTCTAAGTAACAGCCATGCCGTAGTGAAGCCATACATCTACTCAGAATGTGCAGCAGTGTGTGCTGTTGGATTATGTTTAACACGTGTGTAGGGACGTGCTGATAATCAGGTAGACCATATAGAGACGATGTATTGAGACGTTTACAGGGCACTTGATTAGAGCTACATGTAGACACGAGGCTTCGTGGTGTCTGATTTGGTGGCTCTGTCCTCATGTAGCATTTCTTTTCATCCCCTTATCCTCCATTCTCTCTCTCTCTTTGTCTGTCTCTCCTGTGGATGTTTGTCTCTCGTTCCTCTGTATTTAACTGTCTATCTCTCTCTCTTTCTGCCTCTCTCTTTCCTTTTGCCTGCCTCTCTATATCTGTCTGTCTGTCTCGTGCTCTCTCTCTCTTTCTCTCTTTGTCTGTTTGTCTCTCTCTTTCTCTGTATTTCTTCTGTCTATCTCTCTCTTTCTGCCTCTCTCTTTCCTTCTGCTGCCTGTCTCTCTATATCTGTCTGTCTTACACTTTCTCCTTCAGTATCTTTTTCTGTCTCTCTCATTCTGTATTTCTATGTCTGTCTCTCTCTCTCTCTCTCTCTCTCTCTCTTTCTTGCTTTCTGTCTTTGTCTGTCTCTCCTGTGGATGTTTTGCCTCTCTCTTTCTCTGTATTTCTCTGTCTGTCTCTCTCTCTCTCTTTCTGTCTCTCTTTTTATTTCTGCCTGTCTCTCTATATCTGTTTGTCTTTCTGTCTCTCCTTCAGTATTTTTTTCTGTCTCTCTCATTCTGTGTTTCTATGCCTGTCTGTTTCTCTCTCTCTCCTCTTGTCTGTCTCTTTCTCCTTTCGTCTGTCTGTCTTTCTCTTGTGTGTTTGTCTCTGTCTTTCTCTCTCCTCTTCTGTCTGTCTCTCTTGCTTTATCAGTCTGTCTCTCTCTTTCTGTCTGTCCTGTATCTCTTTCTCTTTCTCTTTCTCTCTCTCTCTCTCTCTGTCTTTTCCTCTTCCTATCCTTCAGTACTTTTCCAACACTTCAACAGGAGGCTGTGTAAGTAGACTGAATTAGTGTCCATTTAGGATGTTTATCTTTTATCTTTCCTTATTTTGACAAGGACATGTCCTTTTTTGGCAATTCTGTAATTCTCTTTAGTGTTCATGAAAATACAGAACTGTCTTTTTTTTCCTCTAAAGTACAATATGATGATGAGGTTAGCATGATGCCACCGTGACCCTGACCTCGATAAAGTGCTTACTGAAGATAAATGAATGAATATCATGATATATTCTCCGAGTTTTGATATTATTGCAATATGGGAAAAAACAGAATATCAGCACGTGTCTATATACACAATTATATATAACAGTGTGTAATGTTGTGTAGTTGTGCAGACTGTGTGTGTGTTTGTGTGTGTGTTTGTGCATAATCATAAGAGTTTTGTCAAGAAAATCAAAAACTGCTCATGTGTAGCTGCTGCTTCTGATTGTGGTGTGATGCTGCATGATTCACTGGTGTGTAAAGTTTTTGCATACAGCCATTTTTTTCCTTTCAGTCTCACACACACACTCTCACACACACACACACACACACACACACAAATTCATCTGCTGCCCTGTCACTGAGTTATGTTAATAATTAGTTTAATAATTGTTAATTATGAAGAGGTGGACTTTTTGACTTTCAAAATGGATCCTATCAAGTCTGATCATTTGTGTGTGTGTGTGTGTGTGTGTGTGTGTGTGTGTCTGTCACACCATTCTCGCCTTAATAAGCATAAGCTCTTGGCTAAGCTCAGTCCTCCTTGCGTGTGTCTTGATAAATTTTCCGTTTTTACGGTGTCTCTGTCCTACTTTTCACATTTTTATTTCCACCCTCTCTGTATATCTCTCTCAGTCTCTCCATATCTTTCATTCTCCATCTTTTCTCCTATCTTTCTGTTTATATCATGGCTGTCTCTTAGTCATCTCTCTATCTTTCTCTTTCTCTCCTTCCCCTATCGATTCCCCTCATCTCTTTCTTAATTTCTCCCCTCTGTCTTTGTCTTTTTTTTCACTCTCCGAACATCTGTTTCTCTCTAATTTCTCTCCCCCCATTCTTTCATTTGTTCTCCCTCTTTCCCTTGCTTTCTCTATTTGTTTTGTCTCCCCATCACTAATCTTCTGTTTCTCTCTTTCTTTCTCCCTCAAATCTTAATTTTAATCTTTTGCTTGCTCTCCATGTCTTTATTTCTTCCCTTCTTATTTCTATTCTTTCTCTCCATCTCTCTTTCTTTGTCTCCTATAAAACCCCCTGTGTCCTTGTAATGAAAGTGTGTGAAGTAATGTCTTTGTGTTTCATGTAAACAGACACTGTTTAAATGAGTACTCTGCATATGTGTGTGTGTGTGTGTGTGTGTGTGTGTGTTCAGTGTAACAAACGCAAAACTAGTTTTGTAAATATGTTTTCCAACTTGTAAAATATTGAAATAAAGGAATATAATATTTATACTTATATGTAAAGTGTATTTGTGATTCTTTGCATCCAGGCTTCTGCCTTCCTTCACATTGGACCATGGTGTGTGCTGGTGTCCTCTCATAAGATTTACTACTTTTAAGACTTTTCTTTTAAATATGTAAATATATCTGGTGTGTAACATGATATAAAATATTTTAAAACAATCAATTGTATATTAAAAAAAAACAGAATAACTGAAATGTATTAAATTAAGTCCAGTTACTGACAGGTATAAAGATTACTCATTTTTATTATATTTTTTTACACAATTGAAGAGCACATATTAATCATTATTATTGCTGTGCAAGTTATTCATGGTGGATTTTATTTTATTTTTTCTTTTAGGTCTAAACCACGACCTCTACGTGGCAAACTTTAATCTAAGTGTGATGACTGAGCGACATCTAGTGTTCACACACTGTAATTACCCCTCAGTAAAATAAAATAATTAAACAAATCCAGATGTTACATGTTACAGATAAACGTGATAAAAAGTGATTTAAAGAGAAATGGCCTGTTGGTTTGTGTTTGAATTTATGGTATATTCTCATAGGGTCCAGGTTATACTTCATTATTGTATAGAGTTACAGCTGAGTGCAGAAGTTTGCATCCCCCTTAGTGGGTGAAAAAAATGAAAAATGTGCTTGTGTTATACACTTTTATTTACAAAGAAAATACTTGAATGTTCATTTAATGGTGTCACATCACATCCAGCCTCAATTCTCTTTATTTGTAAGTTCAAAAGTGTACACACAGTTGACATACTCTGTTAAATATATTTAAATAATCCTCATTAAAGCGTCTAATGATTTAAACCAGTCAGCCCATGATTATATTATATTTCTCAAACTGTCAAGAGTTAACTGGAGTCATAAAAACAGCTCATCACATTAATTTGTCGTCCTGGTACAGAGGCCACGCCTCCTTTACCGGGACTGACAGGTACAGAGGCCACGCCTCCTTTACCGGGACTGACAGGTACAGAGGCCACGCCTCCTTTACCGGGACTGACAGGTACAGAGGCCACGCCTCCTTTACCGGGACTGACAGGTAGAGAGGCAACAAGTATTGAGGCCACGCTTCTGTCATGGGGACTGATAGTCACTGAGGCCACGCCTCCATCACGTGGACTTATAGGTACAGAGGCCACGCCTCCTTCACTGAGACTGACAGGTACAGAGGCCACGCCTTTGTCTTGAGGACTGAATGGTAAAGGCGAGCTCACAAAACTGGAGATTCCATCATTCAAAATGGATAAAAGAGAAATAACTACGAAAGAAAAATAACCGAAATAATAATAAAAAAAAAGACAAACAGAAAACTGTCCTTAGAGACAGGTGAAATAAAATATCTATGTCACATTCAGTCTTTATTAATTTCCCCTTGGAATCAATAAAGTCTTATATTATATTATCTTATCTTATTATTGAACTATTATGTTATATTAATATATAAGATAATATTTTATATTAAGACAATATATCTTATTTTATTATTGTTTCAGTATTCATATCTTTACATGCTCAGCTGCCCATGTGTAATGCTGATACTGAAGGAAACAGCAACAAACTCGCATTTACATATTTGGTTGGTTTCCTCATTTCAAAGAAAGGGTGTGTAAATTTTTGCACGAAACTATTTATAGGCCTAAACAGAATTCAAACCTCTCAGCTGTCATAGCAGCACAAAAACACGATGCCTACGGCAACAATATTCTTCATGTGTTGCCAGATTGGACACTTTCACTCCATTATAATTGACACTGGATTTGGAATGGCCTTAACATATCATTAGATGTGTTTCCACTGTGGTTCTGTTAAACACAGCTTTCATGATGTTACCATAAACTCAGCTGCATGCATGAGGCACAATTACATGCTTCGAGCTGACTTGACACTTGTGTAAAAGCAAAAGCATGGTGGAAACATTATACTTTGCCACCCAGCTTAGATTGAGGAGGGTTATTGTGTTAACTGTTTGGCCAATCAGTGACTTACAGCACAGCAAACTCCACCCAAATAGTGCTTTTTCCACAGAAATGTACAAAATCTGGAACTAAAATCAGGTCTGGTTTCTCTGCTAGGAATCTCAGCGTTCCTAAGATGTTTTTTTTTTTCTTAAAAATCAAATTTTAGTTATCACATTTTAAACTAATATAAATATAAACCTGTGTGACTCATACACACTTAATTATATGGGTCAAGTCTTGATGTCATCCTGTAGTTTTGCAAAAATAAATAAATAATTTATTCCACAGTACTGTTGAATTCTCAATTCTCACTGGTCAGAAGGTGTTGATTAATTTTCTATAACAGAAGTTCTGACATGGTATCATTTCTATACTAACAGCTCATTCACAGGGACTTGTGTGACAGATGATGTATAAAATCTAAGGCTAATAATAAACAAATATATTTTTTAAGTGTTTAAAGTGTTATTTAACAAAGAAAATGTCTAATTGTAGAAATGGTGAAGTATTCTTTTAGGAGATGTTAATTTAACATTTATGGAAGAAGCTTCCTGTGCAGGGGCGGACTTAGCACAACCGCCTTGGGCTCCCAGAAGTCAAGGGCCCCTAAAAATGCAAATTATATATATTTTTAATTATTAATGCTAAATAACATATGCTGAAAATTTAACTATGGATACACTGAAATGAGGGCTCTATTCCCATATTTCGTCTAGGGCCCCCAAACCTCTAAATCAGCCCCTGCTCCTGTGTCAGTTCTTTGAAACAGTCAGTACATTTTCCAGGTTAGCCTGTCTGCTCCGATCCCACAGAAAAGCTACTGTAGCACAAATTGCTGAAAAAGTTAATGCTGGCTGTGACAGAAAGGTGTCAGAACACCCAGTGCATCGCAGTTTGCTGCGTATGGGGCTGCATAGCCACAGACCGGACAGAGTGCCCATGCTGACTCCTGTCCATTGCTGAAAGCACCTACAATGGGCACATGAGCATCAGAACTGGACCATGGAGCAATGGAAGAAGGTGGCCTGGTTCATTGAATCACATTTTCTTTTACATCATGTGGATGGCTGGGTGTGTGTGCTTCGCTTACCTGGGGAAGAGATGGCACCAGGATGCATTATGGGAAGAAGGCAAGCAGGCAGAGGCAGTGTGATGCTCTGGGCAATGTTCTGCTGAGAAACTTTGGGTCTTGGCATTCATGTGGATGTTACTTTTACACATGCCACCTACCTAAACATTGTTGCAGACCAAGTACACTCCTTCATGGTAACGGTATTCCCTAATGGAAGTGACCTCTTTCAGCAGCATAATGCGCCCTGCCACAGTGCCAAAATTGTTCAGGAATGGATTGAGGAACATGACAA